>NW_005179162.1:63342-64454 GCF_000350225.1 Chondrus crispus
CGGGGGCAACGACGACCGAAAAGATTCGGTCGACCCCCTGACTCCGGCGTGGGGGGGGGGTCGTACCCGGTGGGGGGTCGTACCCGGTGGGGGGGACGTTGCCACAATATGGGAAATCCGAGACTAACAGTTGTAGGGGTCTTCGCGCGTCCGTTGCCACCAGGTAAGAGAGTCTTAATGACTCTTTACCGGTGGGGGGGACGTTGCCACTGCCCTGCGGAGCAAGGGCGAGGGTGACGGCGCCACGTGTTCTCGTGTCCAAAGATAAGGACACGTGGCCAGCGATTACTGTAGGGGATTCGATAATATAATAATAATAATAATAATAGCAACATTATTATCTCAATATAACAGCAACATTATCTCAATATAATAATAATAATAATAGCAACATTATTATCTCAATATAACAGCAACATTATCTCAATATAATAATATTATCGAATCCCCTACTGTACCTATCGCCCCGCACTTGCAACAACAATTCATGATTCGGACCCTGTTCACAACAGAAAAAGTCAATTTCACCCGTCTGTTGCCACCAAAATGCACCTGATCGCCCCCCTAGACGCAAAATCTCCCATAATATATCTCCCATAATATAAAAAGGAATAGTTAGTTTCAACTTGAAACTTTCAACCAGCGCATGGCGATTGGCCCCTCGGCCACATTGGCCCCTCGGCCACATTGGCCCCTCGGGTGCCGGGTTGGCCCCTCTGCAAAGTGTGACGGCACGACACGACAAAAGCACCCATCCCCACGCACACACACACGCAGCTAATGTTAGTAACAAGGTATGGGAGCGACGCACACAGTCCCGTATCCGCCGCCCTCACCAATGCACGCGGCAACCGCCGTGCCTGAGCCGGGGAACAAGACGTGCAACTAGAGGACGACGAGCATCTCGTTCCAGCATCTCGTTCCAGCATCTCGTTCCATCCCATATAAATGCCTCACACGAAAAACCGAACCGCACTGTAGATATGAGCCTTGCAACGCCTTGCACACACATTTTTACGCCCAATCCGCCGCGCACTGCACTGCACGTACAACGCTTCGGAACATCATTCCTCACCTTCTAGCGCAATGACCTACGTACCTGGTTTGCTGTT
>NW_005179162.1:64705-66533 GCF_000350225.1 Chondrus crispus
CGCAAACCCGACGCCCCCTCCCCTAGGTATCGTCTCACCCGTCCGCCCGCCGCCGCCGCCGCCGCCGCCGCTGCGTTCGACCCCTCCCCCGCCGAGTGCCCCGGCGACGGCGACCCCATCTCCCCACTACCACCACCCTCCCCCTTCTCCTCCCTGCGCCCCCGGTCCGCGCACCCCGCCACCTGCGGCCGCGGCGCGATCGCCACGGCCCGTCGCCCGTGCTCGCCCGTCGCCTTGTGCTGCGACATGTGCTGCGACATGTGCTGCATCACGTGCTCGACCTTGTGCTCGACCTTGTGCTCGACCTTGCGCTCCGTCTCGTGCGCGTGCGCGTGCGCGTACTCGCGCGCCGCGTGCACATCGCTGCCGTGCCCCTCCTCCTCCTTGTCCTCGAGGCGGCCGAGCAGGCGCTCGATGCGCTGGCGCTGCGCGAGCCAGCGGTAGTAGGTGCGCGTGGAGACGTCGCGCTGCGCGCACGCCTGTGCGATGGAGAGCTTTCCCTGCAGCACGTCGTCGACGCAGCGCAGGCGGTCCGTCAGCGCCGTGCACGCGCGCGGCCGCCCGTCCTCGCGCCACCGCGGGTACCCCTCGTTCTTGCTCGCGCCGCGCAGGGGGCGGGGGGACGGAGCCATCGTGCGTGCCGCGCGGGAGACGCCATGCCGGAAAGGGGACGCCCGCGCCGAGCGCCTTGTAGAGAGACGTCGGGCGGTGATGGATGACCGCTGTCGGGCGAGGTGTCGGTGCCACTTTTTGTGGGAGGGCCGTCTGCCAGCGGCGCCAGCGGCATGCGTTGGGGGGATGGCTTGAAGTGCCCTTTTTCAGCACATTTTCTGCGTTTCTGGAGGCAAGCCTAGAAACCCGCTTTCGGCACGTCATGTCGCGTTTCTGGAGGAAAATCTCCGAGGAAAATCTACGAACGCCCTTATTTCACCAGGCCTAGCTAGGAACGCGCTTTTGAAAGCGCGTTTCAGCACGTTTTGCCTAGTTTTGGGAGGAAAGCGTACAAACGCCCTTTTTTTTCACCAAGCCTCATATGATATGAGGCCATGCCAGATCTCATATGGGGCATCGTCGTTTGGGGCCGGTCGTCCAGAGACACCAGAAACGCTCTTTAACGTGCTGAAATCAGCACATTATGTGAGGCGCTTCAGGACAGCTTGTGCGTTTCTGGAGGCAAGCGTAAAAGCACTTTTTTTTTCAGCAAGTCTTGTTGGCGTTTCTGGAGGCAAGCCAAGAAACGCCAGTCCTCTGTTTTCCGCCAATGACCGCAAGTACGACCTGCGGGAGCCTTCGCGGAGCCCACCGGGGCTTGTACTGCCGCCGGAGCTTGTACTGCCGCCGGAGCTCGTGCTGCCGCCGGAGCTTGTACACGACTGCCACTTGTACACTGCTGTATCATACCTTGAATCTAAACAACTCTCTTCTTTACAATATCAACACAACACAAAACTGTACCTCTCACTTGTCCCCGTTTCCATTCCCGTTCCGCCCCCCACTCTTCTTCTTCCCTCCCCCACCGCCGCCATTCTTCTTCCCCTTCTGCACCGTCTTCCCCTTGCGCCCGTGCCCCTTCCCCCCACCTCCACTCGGACGACTCTCCCCCTTCCTCCCGCCCTCCCTCCCCTTTCCGGCTCCGCCGCCGCCTCCGCCGTGCGCAAACACGCTCGCCATCCGGTGCGAGTACAGCTCCTCCTCCACCCGGTTCTTCGCCTCGCGGAGCGTCACCATCTTCATCGTCTCCACCTCGCACAGCCGCTGCTTCATCTCGGCTTCGGCCTCGCGCGCCGCGATCAGACTTCGCAGCCTCTCCATCTCCAACTGCCGCGCC
>NW_005179162.1:66698-129872 GCF_000350225.1 Chondrus crispus
ATCTCCCCCTTCAGCTGGCTCACCAGCACCTTCGTCCGGTCCAGCTCACCGCGCGTCCGCGTCTCCATCTCCTGGTACCGCTCTATCTCCGCCTCCAGCTTGTGCACCCGCCCCTCCTCCCGCGCAAAGTTCTCCTCCATCCCGTTCAGTTGCACCTCCACGTACAGCGCGTCCAGGTCTGCCTTCCGCATCGTCTCCATCTCCACGAGCAAGTCCCGTTGCAAGTCCTCCACTTCCCGTATCAGCTTCCGTCGGCTTCGCTCCAGCCCGTTTTTCATCTGCTCTTCCATCGCTGCCGACGCCATCAGCTTGCTGGGCTTCACAGCGTACTCCGTCTCGATGCCCCCGGTCTTCAGCCGCCAGATCTCCGTCGCGATAAACGCCCGCAACTCTTCGCAGCTTGTCTCCTGGTCCTTGTCACTTTCATGTACCTCCTTTTTAAACTCCGACACACACGACACCGCTTCCTCCACATACTTTGCAACCTTTTTGTTTGTCGCCTCATCTGTCGTCCAGTTCCCGGCTTGGTACAGTTCCACGTTAATGTCCTCTTGCTTGGTAGAATGCGACATCGCCACTGCATCTCCGATCCGCATCAAATCCTCTATCGTCCATCCAAATCGGTCCGTTCGCTTTTCGGGGTCTTCCTCTTCCTCAATGAACGCGTCCATTACACCACCACTCGTCCCATCCACCACCGCGTCGCTTCCGTCCACCATCGAGTTTTCCCGCGTGCTACTGCTCATCGCATTTCGCGTTCTCTCCTCATTCGAAAAGTCCCCAAGTTCCGACTGACTTTGACGCGTTCTTCGCGATTCCACCTCCCGTCGAGGCCGTTTCCGTTCTCTCCCCTCCCCACGACCCCCGTTGTATCGCGTCTCCATCTCCATTCTGTCCTGCACCCCCGAATCCACCTCCCCAGATCCCTCGCTTCGCACCCCCGGAGATGAGTGGTCGAGATCATCCATAGACGATTGATCCCTCTCGTGTGAACTGCGTTTTCTCGCTACCCTCCGCGACATTCTTTGCGGTGCAACCGTGTTGCTCTGCGTCTGACGTCGCCGGCTAGTCCGCAGTCCAGGTTCTGGTCCAGAGTCGTGACTAATCGAGACCTCAACGTCTTCATATTCTTGCCCCGGTGATAAACTCCTCGAGCCTAGAGCGCTCGCAGAAGCTTTGTAATCCACCTGTTTGATTTTCCCAGATGCAAGGCGCGTCGTTCTTCTGCCCCTTGTACTGGCCTCTTCCTTCTCAGCCTGAGCGGCAATCGCAACGGCTTCGATGGCGTCTTGGTCCAAGCCCTCGGTCGGCACTTCCGACACGGACGGAATCTCAAGTCGACGGCCTTTCTTGGTCCAGTCACCATTTCTTGAAGCGCTGCGGTCTTTCGATTGTTGTGAATTTGTGATTTCCCTGCTCACAGAAGAATCCCTGGATCCGGTGCGCTTCCTCTTCTCGTTTGGCGAAGACCCCGTAGACTCGTTGGAATCAGAGCGCTTCCTCTTCTTTTGGTCCTGCTTCTCGGAAGGGGAAACATGTTTCTTCTTCGATTGGCCAGATTCCGGAGTTCCTTGCTTCGACTTGCTGCTCTTGCTGTCGCTCAATTTATCACCAACAGTCTTCCCCGACGATGATTTCGTTCGTTTCTCCTTTTCTGGCGAGGACTTTGAGCTCTTCTCCTTGTCTGGTGAAGGCTGTGCTCCTTTGTCTGTATCTTTTCTTTTATCTTCCTCTATGCCAGTCTCTTCTGCCTTGAGGACATCCTTCTCTCCAGTGTCTTTCAATTTGACTTCCTCTGCAGGATCGTCGCTCTTTGCTTCCTCGGGCGGCTTGTTTTCGGAATCCTTGTCAGCACTGGCATCTTTTTCTGCAGTAGACAACTTGGCAACCCCATCCTCCGTCTTGCCTTCAGGTGTCCCGCTCTTTCCTGCGTCCAACTGATTCTTTTCTTCGTCTTTGCCGGCGTCCTCCTTGGACGCAAGGTTCGACTCTTCTTCCTTGGCTTCGTCAACGGGCGCGGGATCTGCCGTGGAATCCTTCGATCGCGACGGCGTCTCGCCACTAGCCGCACTATCAGTAGCTTTGGAGGCAGCAGCCGCCTTAGTTGGAGCGGGTTTCGAGTCTTCTACCTTCGATGGCGATACTTCGGCATCGGCCGAGCGGTTTTCCTTGTCCAATGGCGTAGAAGCGGAAACGGGTGCGGCATCGGCGGTCGCGTCTAACTTTGTCTGCTCTGTCTCTATGGAAGCGTCAGCAGCAGGGCGTGCCGCATCCCCTTGCTTCTTGTCAGCGGCGTCATCCTTGTCCTCTGCACTGCGGTCCGCGGCCCCCTTTTCCGACGGAGCAGACGCCGGATCGTCCGTCGCGCTCTCCATGGGCTTGGTCGACTCGGCCTTGGCCGCCGCGGGCTGGGCGAGGGGCTCCGCCGCGGCCAGGGCCTTCTTCTCGCGCAGAAACTCGCCGCGGATAGAATGCAAGCTGCGATCGCGGACCATGCACTGCTCCCACCCGTTGACGGAGAGCTTCCCCCGCTGCGAGGCGCCGGCCAGTGCGACGCGGGCCATCTCCAGGGCGAAGTCGCGCGGCGACGCGTACAGCTTGCGCACGTTGGGCGACAGGCGGCGCGGGTCCGCGGGCGACGGGCGCGGCGCAGGGGATGAAAGTGCGCCCGTGGGGGTGAGCGTGGCGCGGAAATGCACGCCGTTGTGCGAAAAGGTCACCGCGTCGTCCGTTGACAGCTTGGACGACGTGAGCAGCGCGGCAAGGCGGTGCATGGACTCCGAGGTGAGCGGGGGCGGCGGCGTCGGCGGGATGTACTCGTTGGGGAAGGCGACTTTGTCTGGGGGGGAAGCGCGCGGGGAGGACATGATGATGCAGGCGGGGTGTGTTGGTGAGCGCGCGCTTCACTGAGGGCGCGGGGGGACGGGGGAGGGGGGAACCGAGCTGGTAATGGCGGGGCAGTAGAAAAGGCGGAGAGGAGAAGGATGAGCTAAAGCAGTAATGCATATCCCTCGGGCCAAGGGGATACGCACACTTGGCGATTGTTGATTAGGTCGGTGGCGGCTGCGGGCAGCATGTCAGCAGACTCGTCGACACCGTGGACAAGTTCGGTAACACGTGGACACAGTGCTGCGTGGACACGTGCGTTACGTGGATTACGGGAGACGGTTTTTATATTTTTTACACGTATGATACGTTGACCGTGTGTGAACATGCTTCGTGAGAGTCTTTCGGTTGTCCGACCGGACAGGACATGCTGTCGTGCAGGGAGTACCTTTGGTACTGTAGAAAAGAAGCCGCGATAGCAACGACGAGTAAGCAGAGAGGTCATCGGTCTCAAGCTCACACACGGGCGAAGGTAACAAGTTCAGGGCAACGGCTCTGGTGTCTATGCACACAGCTGCAGATGACAAACGTGCACCGCCTGCCCTTGCCTCTACTGTATAGTATCACAAATATCTCCTCCCGAGATCATTACGTTAGCCCAGATATTTCTCTAGAAAAGCCTCCCATCTCTCTCACTTTCGCAAAACCTTGCCCCTCGTTGCATTCTATGCCGCCTCTGCATATGTAAAGTACCCAAGGGTACCATACACCATCGCACCGAATATTCTACCGTTCTCCCCAATGTCCTCCTTGCATGCATGACGAGTACTCAATTCACTTGTGATGATTCTGTCATCACCAACGCTTTTCATGAGTTCCATGAACGGAACACGCCCTTTTTAATTCGGTGCTAGAAGCACATCTCGTCCCAGCCCGTCACAAAACTATTAACCCCGGCGTCCCGATTTATCAAGCTTCATCAAATGATCACCGCCGCGATAGGCGCCCAAAGTGCTGTCCAAACTCTGTCCTCTAGTCTTGCTTCGTATAGAGCCGGGCCGCGAGCATCTCCCTTTAAGTGACAACTTCATTTGGGGTCTCTCATTCCTGACCATATACTGCCGCTAGAAACTATCTTAACCCCATTGATCACTTCCTCTGATACGCATTCACTTGCACAGAAAAACCTCTTGCATCCCTATATGCTTCTATTCATGCCATTCCTTTGCTTAATTGCGCGTCTGCTAGCGAATATCGCTGCTCTATCATCCACAGTACACCGCATCGAGTCCCGCAGGCGTCGGAGCGGACAAAGGGAGTTCGAGCAATTGCTTCGATTACTACAGAAGATCGAACATGCCTTCCCCGCATTACCCCTTTGCCTTGATCTTGTTTACACTGCACTGGACAATTCCCTAACGGCCCTCACCACCATCCCTCCCCGGACATCAAAAGATGCTTTGAAGAGTTGGCCTGCAAAAGCTACATTCTCAACAAATGTGATGTACCCTTACACGTTCCTAAAGCTGTCACGGTACCAAATTACCTAGATGGCCAGGAAAGAATAACTCAAACGATTTCTTCCCACCGTTTTGTTTTCAAGAAGCGTCTGCTGCGGTTTGAGTTGCAGGCTAAGAGGACTGCTATACAGCAATTACCGTACATGACAACCCGCCCCACCCGAAAACCATGTCTTTCCTTCATGATGACCCTAATCATTATCAAAGCATTAATTAATCAGGCCTCCTTCTATCATCTGACGAATGATCGGCTAAGTATCAACGATGTAGCCAGATAAAGAGGGAAGTACTTAGAGGGGTGAAAAGGGATACGTCAAAGCGATTATTAGTTTCGCAGTTAAGGCGATAAAAATTTTCTCACTCTCTTCTTCTCATGAAATAATGAGGGAGGAGATGTATCTGCATGCCGTTCTCATGAGCAGATACATCGGTATAAAATGAGACGGATAACCCGAAAGGAGGACGACCACTACATTCCCGTCACTACTTGTCTTCACTTCCCACACAACTCGATCATGTTTAAGACTATCATTCTTGCTTGCCTTTCCGCCGGCCTCGCCCTCGGCGACAAATTCTACAGGCCCGCAACTCAGGCTCTGAGCTCTAGACAACTGGGCTACGAGTCCCCTGGCTCTGCAATACAATTCCGCCATGTTCTTGAGTATTCCATGCTTCAAGCCTCCGATTCGACCACAGTGGCGTACAAGCCATGCGAGATTGCCACGGAGTTCTTCCACCTCGAAGATGAAAAATACATGACTTTTCAAGTGAGCGGCGAGGAACGGCGCTCCGAGTTGTGCCAAACGGATGCTGATAAAGAAGAAAGCGCCTGGAGCGTGAGAGATTATCATAGGCTGCAGGCTGATGTTTCGCTTCCAAAGCCGGCCGCAGAAATGCAGGAGTTCACGTTTTTGCAAATGCACTGCAACGAAAAGCCGGCGTTGCGCGTGGAATGGATGCGAGAGTATGACGGCAATTCTGATGCGATTGTGGCAACGCTAAGGATGAATGCGAAAGAAGGTGATGATGCCGATGAGAAGACGTATTTTCTTGGAACGAGAAGCGGCGAGGTGACTCATTACGACGTGACTGTGGAAGATAGCAGGATTTTGATTGCGACGAACGATGATCGCACGGATTTGGATTTGACGCTATGGCAGGATTCGAAGTGCTACTTCAAGGCGGGGATGTACGTTGAGCATTCCGAGGAGAATGATAATGTGCGGGCAACTGCCAAGTTTGCGTATTTGTGGTGGAAGTAGTTTTTTTCTTGACTCTGGCCTTGACTGAATGAGACATTTCATGATCTAGAATGAGTGCAGAGAAAAAGGATTGGTGATCTTTGTCGTAATACATCAGATTACAAGCGAATAAAAAAGATTGACCATGTCTCGTCTAAAGCATCAAAACAAGTTGCCCTCCATGTAGTGAACACGAAAGAGAAAGCAAAAAGAGATCTTCACAGCGGAAAGCATTCAATTTATTCGTAACTGACCATGTGAGAAAGGTAAATTTGTATTTACATGGATCTGTGATGACATTGAAGCTCACAGAAATATTTTTACGCCTAGTCTCGGGTAGCGATCCAGTAGTTTACATTCGTCAGACGAAAAATTGCACTGCTACAGTACTGCAAACATGTTATTGAAGTGTCTTTCCGACCGTTGTCTTCATGTGAGAACAACTGTCCTCATATCTGGTCACTTGTAACCTAGTCTTTTCCAGACTTGCGCTTTCTCGCCAAGAAGGATAAAGGTGCACGCACCGCCGTACTTGACTTTTACGTTGTGGAAGGAAGAGATTAGTTAGTTAGAACTGCATGCCCTTCCCGGTCATTTTTAGAAATGCTGGAAAAGAAGCTCTTTCAAGCAGCCATAAAACTGAACCGTATGTGTAATAATTTCGAAACCAAATTGAGACTTGGTATCCCGGTTTTCTACAAGATGTAATCGCCGAGGACAAGTACCTGAAGGAAATGATGTCCAAAATGACTCTTGAAATTCCCAATTTAATATATGTCTGCAATACCATACATGAGAACCTACTATTATGCCCAGTCTCTCCATGGTGAAGTTCCTACTCATTAGCGAAGCATCACTCACCTCACCTTTTAGCAAATGACGAGTGATCAGCAATATGTCTTCGATGTAGCCAGGTGAGGAGGGAAGTATTTAGAGGGGTGAAAAGGGACAGACAAGCTAAGGGGATAATTATTTTCGCAGTTCAGAGAAATAATAATGTTCGGCGTATCTCCTGCTCATGAAATAATGAGGGAGAAGATGTATCTGCATGACGTTCGCATGAGCAGATGCTGCAGTATAAAAGCAGGCGAGTAACCTACATAGCAGAATGATCACAACATTCTCTTCACCACTTCTCTTGACTTGTTCGAACAACATCTCTATCATGATCAAAACTGTCTTTCTCGTGTGCTTTTCCGCTAGCGTTGCCTTTGGCGACACCCTTCCCGAGCCCGCTCCCGAGCCCGCTCCCGAGCCCGCAACTCCGGCTCTGCTCTACAGCGATCTAGGCTACTCTGCCCCGGGCTCTGCAACTCAATTCCACCATGTTCTCGAGTATTCCATGCTTCAAGCCTCCGATTCGACCACAGTGGCGTACAAGCCATGCGAGATTGCCACGGAGTTTTTCCACCTCGAAGATGACACATACTTGACTTTTCAAGTGAGCGGCGAGGAACGGCGCTCCGAGTTGCGCCAAACGGACGCTGATAAAGAAGAAAGCGCCTGGAGCGTGAGAGATTATCACAGACTGCAGGCTGATATTTCCCTCCCAGAGCCGGCCGCAGAAATGCAAGAGTTCACGTTCTTGCAAATGCACTGCAGTGGGAAGCCCGCGCTGCGTGTGGAGTGGATGCGAGAGTATGACGGCAATTCTGATGCGATTGTGGCGACTCTAAGGATGAATGAGGAAGAAGGTGATGATGCTAGTGAGGAGACATATTTCCTAGGAACAAGGAGCGACGATGTGACTCATTACGACGTGACTGTGGAAGATAGCAGGATTGTACTAGCTCTGAACGATGACCGAGAGGACCTGGATGTGACGTTCTGGGAGGATTCAGAATGCTACTTCAAGGCGGGGATGTACATTGAGCATTCGGAGGAGAATGATGATGTGCGGGCGACTGCCAAGTTTGCGTATTTGTGGTGGGAGTAGTTTTTCCAAATATCGCATTCATTCATGACTTTAGTCATGAATGAATGCGACATTTGGAGATTGGTGCGGAAAACATGTAATGGTTATTGTTAGTTTAACGTTCACCAGATTGCAAACGAGGAATAAATGATGGACACGACGCAAGATTTGCTTTAAAAAAAAGGGAATTTCTGGACATGGCCGTCATAATGACCACGTAAATGGACATCAGCGTAAACAGTGAGATTTAACTGCAGTTCGGTGTTACGAGTTACTACAATACGACATGGTCGCCGCAGTTGATCTAGGAGTGGTTAAAAGTGGACATATAAAAGTATGGCAAAACGGTGCTGGTGCTCAAATAGTAATGGCAATGCAGGCGGCAATGCTTCGCAATGGAAAACGGTGGTTTTATAATGTATAATGGCGGAGGGAGAACATACCTGACATGAAATGGCAAATGATGTATATTGCAGAAGCGATTGGCCCAGGTAGGGCGCTGTCGGGTGCGACACACTCGTAAGTATGGGTATCGACGGCGGTGGTGAATGTCCGACGGCGACGGGAATATTCTTACATATATTTCGCAACAAAATGCCGAAATATTCGCCTCTTCGTATTGTCACCGCCAGGTTTGGTGTACCGATTACCGATGAAGTCCGAGAATGGACCGCAGCCGCCAATTAATTTTGCTATGTGTATCGTTTCGAAAAAAATGGGAGTTGAAATGCACTGTTTGCAATGAAAATCCAGGATGTGTGACACCGAGTTCCATTAAAATTGTGATGTGTACTGCTATCCCAGAAATTATGGTGTGCTGACGACCGAGAAAGACTAAAATGTAAATTGTGTGCAGTGATTCGCTTTCATGTTGAGGATTATGTTGACTCATTGCCATTGCATGAAATATGCGGACCTCCTGCCAATACGATTTGACATATCGACCACTTTTTATTATATTCTGATGTCATATCTATGAAAGTCCTTAATCTCTATTCGCATTCTACCAAATGATATGAAGGATGTCATGTGTGCCACCATTTCCCAAATGTCGCTAATTATTTAATATTATTTGCTCCATGGCTCTTAAAAATATGCATGAAAGAATATCATTGAGGTACGGTGTACCCGTGGCAGATTGAGGACTCTAGCTCTACAGTTCTGGGCTATGAAGGCATGGGTGTTATGATTCGGTGGATATTCGCGTATTGCTGTTGGTAGAAGTGATGGGAACTACAGTAGGGCGAATGGCACACAAGTCTGTCAGGGCGAAAACGGGGTACGTCGTCCCGTGTCTTACCCGTGTGTGTTTTTTTTGTGATGTGTCTCCCCTCGGCCGTACAGGACGACCGAAAACCACCGCATTAATACTCTTTTTGCGCACGGTCTACAATTACTAACTTAAACTTCCAATTACTTACACCGGTCCCAACCACGTGTCACACAACCCCCCACTTAGGCGGGGCCACGGGCCCCGGCCACTCAGATTTTGCCTGTGATTTTGATTTTTCTTCACCCTCCAGCCTATATCAACACGGACCTGGGGCTCGGAACCCCCGTCCCTTCTTGTGGTATCTGCCGTCACTCTCCGTTCGCCTTTCTCGCTCCATCCCAGCCTCGTTTTGGCTCTTCTGGCCTCCTGCTTCCTGCGCTGCTTAGCTCTCGCGGCTCTTCCGCGTTACTTCCTTGGTCCTCCTCGTAGCTAAGACCTCCTGTTTCCCACCAAATCGAGAGGCACGCAGGTGGGGTTTCAGTCCCCGTGTGCCCTCTTTGGCTCCCTTAATAGCGTAATAGGATGGCGAGGACCAAGCAGACAGCAGCGAAGAGCACGGGAGGTAAGCGTCCGCGGAACCAGCTCGCTGTGAAAGCTGCACGCTTGGCCAGCCGCGATCTAATGTTCGAGCTCTCATGTCGAACAGATGTAACCAAGGTTTCCAAGACGGGCTCCATATTCCACATATGGGTGGCCAACGGCCATCGCCGTTACGCAGTAACAGAACAAGAGTTCAAAAGCCTTCTGGGCGATCATATTACCGCCTTGCTCCACCGCAAGCAAAATGAAGAGGTTTCTCTCGAAGATATATGGTGTCTTGGTCTCACAGAGTCGTTGTCGGACACAAACCAGTACTGTATTGTAGGCGACGATGAGTGGAATATTGAGTCCATCTATCTCGACGTTGACAACACATACTATGGCGTCGATGCCGCAACCAACCTTCCTCACCCTATTTTGCTCTACACTCAAGCAATTGCCGGAACCGGGAATAGTACAACTCACAAGATTGTTGACGATCTCTTCCAGTTTGGTGGGAGAGACCGAATTAGTGGCTTCTTAAGTATTGACCGTTTTTGCACCGATCAAAATGGCAGGAGTCTGAAGATGATCCATGGTCGTTCCAGGGCGGTTAATCCTCGGACTCGGATCTACCGCGTTTCCACACACGGGACCGCACGGTTCCGAGATAATAGTGACATGCGCATCTCCGCCGCCGTCTGCAACGGTCTCCAACTACTAGGGTCCTCGAACCTTGCCGTCAAGTACTGGGATCTTTTAGTCCGCAACAGCCTCCTCTTTGAGAGGACCGGCTCTCCGTCGCGTCGAATCCGAGATTTCCATGACGCTGCAAAACACCTTAATCAAGATGAAGTCACTCTCCGCGGGTCGGGTCTTCGTAATCCATCTCTCAGACTCCTCCTGAGGCTCGACCCGGGTGTCTATTGCGCGACTTTAGAAGGATTGCCCCGCATAATGCACAGCATCTGCGTCTCGACCCTACATTCCATTGTACTTGATTGTATGGAGGGGTTTCCGCTTCGGTTCTGCGCCAGCGCGGTCAAGGCATGCCTTGGAGCCGACGGGATCTTCGTTGGCGTCTCTTAACTGCGCCAAGTTCTCGTCGTCACCCCTTCCAAGAAGAAACGGATTAGAATTGGACGCGTAAGCAGCTGCAGAGCACACAAGAAAGCCGCGATTCGGGGTTCGGGAAGTTCCATTCAGCATTAGAGGTCATTGGTGATTCCCATTGTCTCCATGACCCACTCCCTATCTACTCGTAGCAAGTAATTAGCACTTCATATGCATTTCACTATCTTTCAATTCAAAGCGTAAAAATCCCTAGTCATTTGCCTCACTGAAGGTGCAACAGTTGCCTCTTGTAGAGGACCAGCCTTCTGGCATGTATCTCCCTTCTCGAGTAGCGTTGATGCGGCGACACTAGGGTGTACCGCGGATGGCGCG
Source organism: Chondrus crispus (assembly GCF_000350225.1). NCBI lineage: Eukaryota > Rhodophyta > Florideophyceae > Gigartinales > Gigartinaceae > Chondrus > Chondrus crispus. The sequence continues at coordinate 77,439 of NW_005179162.1, forward strand.
CACGAGCAACTCGGCATGGGCCATAGAACTTCGACAAGGCGATAGGCCATTTCTGCATGGGCCCGAGGGCAGCCCCTTTTGCGACTAACACTTCGTCGCCCACATTGAAAATTGCTTCGCAACCGTCTGTTAATGTGGTTGCAGCTCTGCGCCGGATTATTCTTGTTGCCCGCATCGCCCTCGCTTGGAGGAGTTGCATTTCCAGGTGGCAGATCTCGGGGACTCTGAAGAGAGGCTCTTGGTCTCCAGGCGCCATCCTGGGCAACACCCCATAAAGCAGCTCGAACGGGGACAATCCCACCGCCATCCTCCTGCGACGGTATCCATATAGGACTTGACGTAAAGCATCGTCCCACTCAACAATTGCAGGTGAGGCACCAAGAATCATCTTACGGGCTGCTCTCTTCAATGTGCCGACCATCCGCTCTGCCCGTCCGTTCGACATAGGCGCATAGGCGATCACTGTCTTCCACTTAATCCCGTTTCGTGCCATGAAGGCATTCAGGACCGACGCTGTGAAACAAGTAGCGTTGTCCGAGACAACGACACGTGGTAACCCAAAACAGTGGATTATCTCTTCTTTCACGAACTTCAGCACCTCCTCTGCCGTCCAAGTGACGGTGGACTTCGCAATTGGCCAGCCAGTCAGGTGCTCCACGGCAATAAGGATGTACCTCCCTCCAGAGGGCGTACGAGGCAATGGTCCTGCAAAATCGATAGAGTATGTATCAAATAACGACGTCATGCAAAATCGAAGGGTGGTCTTGTACTTCGGAATTAGTGTGGCTTTCTGACAACCGTCACAACCCCGAACATAGTAGTTCACGTCTCGGTGGACGGCAGGCCACCAATATCGGTCCAAGACGAATCTCTTCGTCGTTTGCAGATCCCAATGGCCTATTTCGTCGTGAAAGGCTCTAACGATCCTTCTGCGAGCCCCTATAGGCGGGATAGCGCGTAATCCATTGTTGGTCCTACGGAACAGTTGTCCATTACAAGCCATGAAACGTTTGGCGCTTTGGCGGTTGAGCCGACGTCGACGAACATCCACTTCCCTCATATCAATACCCCCGAGGTGCCTTGAAATGTCAATAAGATGGGGTTCCCACTCCATTTGCGCCTCTAGATCCGAAACACTGCAGACAAGATCTTCCTCGTTTTCACAGTCGACTCCATCCTCGCCCTTGGCTTTCAGGCGGGACAGGAAGTCAGCTGCACCGTTCTTTGCTCCCGGGCGGTACTTAATTTCGAATTCGTATTCTGCTAGGAAGTCCATCCACCTTGCCAACCTCCCGTCAATGTCTTTCTGCTTAAAGGCATACTGCAGGGCTTGGTGGTCTGTTATTAGCGTGAACTTCTGTGTTGAAAGCAGGTAAGCTCGGAACTTCTTCAAAGCGAAGATCACAGCCAGGGCCTCTCGCTCACAGGCGGAATACTTCCTCTCGGCTGACTTCATCGTGCGACTTGCGTACTGGACCGGGTGGACTTTCCTGTCCTCTTTTCGTTGGGCCATAACAGCTCCGACGGCGACCGAGGATGCATCAGTCTCCACGACTAAAGGTTGTTCGAAGTCCGGAAACGCCAAGACTGGCGGGGAGGTTAACTTGAGCTTAAGCTTCTCGAATGCCTCCTGCATCTCCGCCGTCCACTTAAAAGTCCGTTTAGTAGACGTGGTCTCATGTAACGGAGCAGAACCTCGGCGAACTTAGGAATGAAGCGGCGGTAGTATCCCGCCAGACCAAGGAAGCTACGAAGCCCTGTCGCATTGGACGGATCCTTCTCCCTCTTAATGGCGCTGACCTTTTCGGGGTCCACTTTGGCGCCATCTCCGGTGACTATGTGTCCAAGCAGTCGCGTTTGGGACTGTGCGAAGCTTCATTTTGAGATCTTAAGCTTCAGCCCGCTCGTAGCAATCACCTTGCAGACTTCACGTAAGTGTGAAGTGTGCTCTTCAAGGGACTTCGAGAAGACGACTACTTCGTCTAAGTAAACCCTCACGAAGCTAAACCTTTGGAAAAGCTGGTCCATCATCCTTTGGAATGTAGAGGGGGCGTTCATTAACCCGAACAGCATCACCTCGAACTGAAACGTCCCAAAACGGCAGAGGAAAGTCGTCTTCTCTTTGCAGTTCTCAGCCATCCGGGCTTGCCAATACCCCGAGAACAAGTCAAGCGTTGTGAAGACCGAGCTCCCCTCTAAATCATCGGAGATCTCCTCGATCTTTAGCAAGGGCCAACGATCGGCTTTCATTTTGCGATTGAGGGTGCGGTAATCTACACAGAACCTGGGTTTTCCGTCTTTCTTCGATGCGATAACGATAGGAAAGGACCAGGCCGAAATGGAGGGGATTATTATTCCCGCCTCCAACATCTTACGAAGCTCCTCACGTACCACTTCATTGTGGCGTGCCGGAAGCCTACGTGCAGCTTGGGTAATGGGGCTTGGATCTTCTAGCTCAAACGAGTGAGACACCGGAACATCTGCCGGTCTTAAATCGTCGAGTGACCAAGCTACGATCCCTGAGTTCTGGATAGAATTCACAATGCTCTCCCTGGCCTCGAAAGCCAGGTGGCGCAATTTCTCCCCGAGAAGGGCTACTTGAAGCCGTTCCGGGCCTTCTTCGTCTACCCTGCCATCTCCTTTCGCGTTTTCCGAGGCGGACTTTAGGCCCTCTTTCACTAGATCAGGAAGACCATCCAATTCATCTTCGACTCCATCCGGTAGCTTAGTGAGTCCCAAGTCAGGTTCAAATGGTGGCTGGTCAAGAGTCGCCAAGACAAATTCATTGTCGCTTGTCGTAGACGAGCCAGGTACAGCCTCAGAGTCAGAGGTGAAATCCTCACTATCAGTTGAGGCTGCACTCCGTGAAACGTGTTCCACATCCATGTTGAGGCCTAGTCTGGTGGTATTCTCACCTACTGTCATCTGCACATGTTGCTTACCAAGATCGATGCATGCCTGTAGTCCCTCAAGGGTCGGAAGCCCTATGATCAGGTCGAACGGCGATCCTTTCACGACTAAGAAGTCCAACTTCACGATAAGTTCACCAACGATGTTGGTATCTGATGAAGTGATCCCAGGCAGGGCGCATTAGCACCATCTGCCACCGTGATATGCTTCTCAGTCGGTTTCGGAGAGAGGCAAAGCTTAGACGCCAACTTTGGCGAGATTATGTTCGGTACGGCCCCAGAATCTAACAGGGCTTGAGCTTCCGTCCCGTAAACCTTCACAGTTACCAGCCGCAGCCTTCGAGACTTCGTATCGGCGTGACCTGCGAAAGCACGACCACGGACTCTTTGTTTCGCAAATAAGCGGCCTATCTCCTTCTTCGCCACTTCCGCATCGCCGCGAACAAGCTGTCCGAAAGTGAGTCCGGAAGATGCGTCTGCAAGCTCCGAAACGACATTATACTTCCTCACATACTCCTGGAGAGATGTTTTTCTGGTCACTTTCTTCGCTTTCTTCCTCTGGTGGGACCTCCTTGGCCCCGCCTGAAGTGGCAGAGCCCTCTTTTGCATCTCGAATGGTACAGGCGGGTTCAGAAGCCTGGGAATGGACACCTCCTCCCGCGTTTTGTGCTGCTTGGGAAGAGGTTCCCCGTCTGCGTTTCTCTTAGTGACGGCCACGACTTCTCCGTCGTTCGCCTCGTCAATATAGGTCACCTGGTCATTCCTTGCACCTTCTATCGCAGGTGCTGTGGAGTGAGTCCTGGCTCCTGCCCTCGGCAGTGCCGTTCTAAGCCTGGTCCAGCACGTCTCCTTTTCATGACCAAGCTTCCCACAATTCGAACAACGAGTGTCTCGGCTCGGATTAGAAGGGCATCGGCTGGCTCCATGCCCCGGTTCCCTGCAGAATGAGCAGGTTCGGACCTGGCCACCTTGATCTGCTGTCTGATTCTTCTTTACCAACAAAGAAAGTTCTGCTAGCCGTTCTGCTAGCACGTCCACATTCTTTTCAATCTTGTCCGGCTCCTGGCGTCTTTCCGGTCTCTGTGGAATGCGCTTAGGCGCCGGAGGCTGAGGTTGCCAAGCACTGTGTGCAGCCATAAAGGCTTTGCGGCCAGACACGAAGTCCTTAACGGCCTTCTTGAGCGCCCCGTACGAGGTAGGTGCCCTATACAAGACGAACTGTGGCACGTCGGTGTGCTCCATGACCGCGTTCCGGAGTAGTCCGAACTTGGCTTCGGGGTTGAAAGCTGCTTTTTCGAAGCGGCGATCCATCACGTTTAACGACGCGAGCACGTCGTTGCCGTCCAACCTACTCGCGACTGCGAGCCTGATGTTTTCTTCCGGTTCAGGGACTGACTCGAAACGGTCGAACAATGCCTTCTTGACGGCTTGGTAGTGGCTGGCCGCCTCGTTCAGTCCACCGTCTTGGCTGTACGTTTCATAGTTGTAGTCGAAAGCCTCCCCTTGCAGGTAGCACAGTAGCTCTCCGGCATTGTCTTCGTCGGACTTGCTTTTCATTACGACGTTTTCGTAGACAAAGAAGAACTTGGGGACATCTGCCTCGTGCTTACCATCGAACACCAGGGAAGCGGGACCCGCCTGACTGTTGGCGTCGGCCCTCCACAAGATTACCATGTCAGGGCGAAAACGGGGTACGTCGTCCCGTGTCTTACCTGTTTTTTTGTGATGTGTCTCCCCTCGGCCGTACAGGACGACCGAAAACCACCGCATTAATACTCTTTTTGCGCACGGTCTACAATTGCTAGCTTAAACTTCCAATTACTTACACCGGTCCCAACCATTTGTCACAAAGTCAATCAGCATTAAGCCGGGCATCTGCCTTCTATCTTTTGTTTCGCTTCTACTCGCTCGCTTTAAGTACCCGCTTTCCATCGCCCAACCAGCCTCCCTCATGCGTGAAGACGGCTGGTTCATTCCTTCGCTCACGCCCCATTTCGCTTCGCTGATACTGCGTGTAGTCTGACTGCCATTATCATCCCATCGACTCTCGGTTCTCGTTCCTTCGCGTTTCCCTCTCGCCGTACCTACGGTCGACCCGTTGCTCGGGCTCCCGTAGGCCCTATTGCATTGCTTGCATTGCGTCCCTTCCGCAGCTGTAGCGCTTGCCTAGCTGACAGCCGGCAACTGACACAAGATCCCTTGGTCTAATTCCCCCAATTATACTCGGACCTCATCGTGCTCATACCATGAGATCTGCTTGCTGATCTAATCTATAAATCACAACAGTACAGTAGTACCATATCTAGACGACAAGTGACACCGAACGAGGTTACCTTTTCAACCACTGAATTCGGTCATGCAGTATTACAGTAAATGGAATTTACGGCAAGCGACTGCAGAAATGTGGCCGCCGTCCTTTTACCAAATACAGTACCAAGGGTACCCTTCTCAAGAGCCTGGTTTGGGACACTTTCCATCACCCCAAAAAATATACAGTTTCAGAAAGTTATTCCATGCTTTTGAAGAAAAAACATCCACGCTGCAGACGGCCACTTTGTCGAGGTGCTTAATTTGGGACACCCTCGACAAAAAAAACTTCACGTTAACGTGGAAGAGAAAGTCCTACGAGTGCTGAAGCAGCTTCATCGCGCAAGGCACCCCCCTTGGGCGTGACCTTGCGTGGAGGTTGTCCTTCCAATGTGCTGTACCATCTGGCTATGGGCAAATCTTCGCAAATCGAAGAAAATCGATCCTCACGCACAAATGTCGGGTTCACTGCGCAACCGACTCCACAATTCTCTTTTTCAATGCCCTGAGGATGTCCCACCTGTTTCTTCCTTCGAACTGTATGTCTGTTTCCTCCCCCGCTAGCCTTTTTGGTTTTCCGTTGCGCAAACTCTTCGAGCAAATATTTTACGGTCAAATGTTTCGCCTCTTTGCCACCTACAAGAGCCCAATTGGGCAAAAGTGACGTCGTTTGAGTTCTCGTGGGACCACTCTGTTCCCGCAAAACAGTATTAGTGAAATATTTCGATGTGATCAGGAAGGAAATTTCAGAAAATGCTCTCGACGGTGAAAAGGATTTGTCACAAATCTCCCAAACCCGTCTGAGATGCCGTCTATCTGCCTCTCTCCTCTTCATTTGATGCCGCTGCTGCAGACCAAATGTATGGGACCGAGGATAGTGACCGCAGAACGTATCAAATGGCTTGCCACGGCCCTTTTCTTTATTCTGCACAGCAGAAACAAACCTGTAGTACACAGGCCATAATCTAGCAGTGACGAAAGATTTCTCGACTACTGGTTTTGTTATGGCTTTGTATCCTGCTGCTGCTAGTTTCAGTTTGAAGGCAACATTGACAAACCCAATATGGCAATTCGACAGCAATTCATCGCGTGTAGCTCAAATGGATTGCTGAAACACACGGTTGATTGCCTGGTCACAGGGTTGCAAGAAATGACTAGTGTTTGCAGGAAGGCCAACAACTTTGACGTTGTTTTCTGCACCATACTGCAGCCATTCTAGACTGTTATGGGACGCATGCCCGTCCAAGATAAGCACAACTTTTTTTTCGGGGCAAACATGCTTGCGAATGAACTTTTTCACGTGCTCCAGTGCATCTTTGATGACTTCACTATCAATTGAGCCATTTGGAGTCACACATATTCGAGTGGAGGGCAAGCAACAATCCGTTTTCGTGAGCCAGTTCAATAACCCACCCAGACATGGGAAGTCTTTTTCCTGGAAAGGCTCCAACCACGTTGACATTACTTTTTCCCAGAGGCAATTAAAAATAGAGGAGCGAGGAGGCCTGATGCGGAAGCAGCTATGCCGGCAGTCACATGCCTTCCGTGATATTTGACTGCTAGTCGTCTTCCGCCATGGTGTGAGGTAGCCGATTTGAAAGTGCAAATCCGTTTCCCGTACTCTGCCAGAACACTAGTCTCATCCCAGTTCCACAGCCTATTTGGGTCTTCAAAAATGCCCGGGTGCTTTTTTCTAATTGCAAGAGGACGTCTTTCAATGTGGTAACATGGGCAAGGTTTTCGCTCCTAGACGAGCGGCGGTAACATTCTCGGAGTTTCGATACGTTAGAGATCGATTTGGAGCACGAAAGGAGCGGATAGCGGCGGGGGAGGGAACATTATTGCGAAATCCGCGACGGCCGTCGTTGGATATTTTCGCTTGCAAGCTTTGCATTGTACGAATATCAATTGAAACTCTTTTTTGGGACGCCTGGATAGCCCTGCGGCACAATAGTTCTTCCTCGGCGTCTTCGAGAACTATTTTTCGCCCTGCGAAATGATGAAGGGGGTCAAGCAACTTTGAAAGTGCTTCCTTCTGACCCCCTTCATAAGCGCTTTTTATGCGCTAAACTGTAGAGCGACTCACATTCGATATGCTGGACCTCTCCCTGATGCTCCTTTGCGCTTGGAGTAGCTCAAGGGCTTTCTCTCGCTTTTTGTTCTCATCCTTTCTTCGCTGTGTCTTCTTTATGAAAGCGACGGCTTGAGACCGCATTGGAGGGGGCATTTTCCACGCACATTCGCGTTTGGAGAGCTCTATGGAACGTGTGCAGTGGGTATATGATGTCTAGAAAGTTTTGGCCCAATCATAACACTCCTTTACTTGTTATGACTAAAAATGTGAACGTGTTGCATAGGAAAAAGATGTCCCAAATGTAGTGCAATACGCACCTGGAAAGGGGGGTGAAAAGAAAGGAAAACATTTGGATACGAAAAGTAGTCCGGGTTTGGGGGACACACGTGTGAATAATTGCACAGTTTTAATTTTTAATTATTTTATTTTATTTAGTTAATTAGTTGGCATTAATTTTGCTGACACTAGATTAGATCTAGAATCTAGAGCCGGGAGCTACTGTACTCGCCCCGGCGGGGCTCTATATAACTTAGCCCTTTGACCGAACAAGTCAATAAACCAACCCGAGTTGCCGGAGTTGAATGTCGCCTTGGTCGAAGTCCGTCTCTACCAAGACGCTCCCTTTTACCTAAGCCTACGGCATCCTCTATTGCTCGGGGTTCCCTTTTTTCTTTCCTTTATTTCCCTATCATTTTCTATCTCTAATTCTACCTATTTTTCCCTTATCTTGTGTTGGTGCCATCGGCCTCGGTTGCGACCGAACCGGTGTAGGTGTTTCGAGCCATCGGGCGACACAGTTGACGTAGCGCTGCTACTGTGACCCATTTTCCGACGGAGACCGTTGCAACGACGTCTCCCTCGAAGGGCTCCGTCGTATTACGAGCCAGTGTTGGTACCATCGGTGTCGGTTGCGACCGAACCGGTGTAGGTGTTTCGAGCCATCGGGCGGCACAGTTGACGTAGCGCTGCTACTTTCATTTCATCCCGTCGGGCTGCGTTGCGACGCCCCCGTCGAAGGCCTTGTCGCGTGACAAGGTGCCGAAGAAGCTCAACGAGCATTGGCCTTACAACCCAGTGGAACCGGGGTACCTACGTACGCGCCCCACTCCACACTCGTCGAGCAGATCTCTTCGCAAGTCTCTACCACACCGATCCCGGGCCGGGCTATTTCTCTGTGCCCCCCCTCCATCAGGGATCCGAGCTACTACGAGTCGCAAGCTCGTTTAAACGGAGAAGGGAGAGTGGGACACTCCGTAGCGCTGTGCCATCGGCAGTTCTTCTTTTTGTTGCTGTTGTTGTTTTTGCTGGACCATCGGACCGCGGTCTCTGCCCGACAGGCGCATTGCACTACACCAAATTAAGCCCTTTCCCAAATTGAGCCCCTGAGAACGGTACCCTTCGAAGGGTACATCGCAAAGTTATACGAAAAACATGTTGCCGAATGGCGGCTGTTTCGCCACAGAACGGCACAGATGGTGGTCAATGGCGACCCATAGAGACCAGCTAGCCGCACAGGCGAGACTACTGGGTTCGATTTGGTCACATTGTGACGGGGTGGTCACCCTGAAACAGCAGTGCATCAGAATGGTACTATATGATTGGTGGAGCAATTTCTCGCTGTACCGACAGGGGCAGTGGTCCATATAACTTTACCACTGCGCTTGTCGGTCCGCAATGCATCTCTTGATACCAAACTCTTCGTAAATCAGCTTGTCATTCAGAGGGGTCCGGTGAGGGAGATCCTGACAGTAGCTCTCACAAACATCACACAAAGTCGATCCTCATCACCAAGGGAGCGAAAGCGACCGCAAGTATGCGCCGCAGGACCATGGATACGGCGGAGTGGACATTCCCGCATTGCCACAGGGTGTGCCACGGAGATGCCTTGATAGCTCGTCACATGTCCAGATGCTCCATTAAACTCCGCCAGATAGTTCGACAAACTAATACGTCACATGTCCAGATGCTCCATTAAACGCCGCCAGATAGTTCGACAAACTAATACCGGGCTTTCGCTGCCAACCGGAAATGTGTGGGAAGAAGAAAATTTCTCGTCGGACGATGTCGATGAGACTGCTGATCTGAATCTGTCATGTGAAAACCGTGCCGATGGCCTCATTTTGGATAGCGATGATGATCTCGAAGAAGAATCTTTCCGGGCTCTGTATTCTTTGGATGGCACAGAGTTACACGATGATTTCACTGAAATTCAATTACAGGAATCCAATGTAGTGAGCATTGACGGGGTGCCACAAATAGCTGAGGTCTCTGAAAATCAACGCCAAGCTGCGCATTTCATTGCCAATTCCAGTAAGTCTTCCAGAGGTTTGTCCATCAAAAAGACGGATTTATATCTGAAGACGCTGCCACTGGGCGCTGAAGCGACGCAAATATGGCCTTCTGGAAATGCTTTTTGGGACGACCACGCAAAACGACAAAAAGCTATGTTTTCTGTTAGCGGAGAGTGGAAGAAGGTTGCCATGCATTCTTTTGATCATAGCGCAAGTTATTCGGTCCCAAACTACTTCGCATTGGTACGGGACTTAACAGCCACTAATGAGCATGTGGTAGAGAGTGCAAAACATTTGAAACTTGAAAAAGGGCAGACGTGGTCACATTGTATCAAATTGAATCCCATAATTGAATTCGACGCGTTCGGAGATCGTATCGTGCATGACTAATACACGTCTGACGACTTAATCTACTTGCGCGGAACGTTACAAAAGGATCTGGAGCCCAAAGATGTCCATTTCTACCCTTGCAATTATTCATTGACAAGGCTAATGTGACATGATTGAATAAGAGGTCCATGTATCCAGTGGTTTTGTACCTTCTTTGCTTTCCAAGTCAAATTAGGAGAAGATTGGCCGATAACGTTTGCTTTATTCCAGTCGTGACCACCGTTTCTAAATCAGGAGGACACTTATCCTCGGCCCTTACGAAGCTCGTCAGACGATCAGTTGTACAGGTGTCCCTTTCAGCGCTGCCCACTCCAATATCAAGTGCACCGTGACAATACCCAGACACGTGCACACATAGCACACGTACCACACGCACAGGCTCACACCCGCCGGCGTGGGATCAGAAGACTTAAATAGTGAGAGAGTAGATCCAGCCAGTAAAGACTGCCCCATCGTTCCTGCACTACAGGTTATGGACCACACGCAAACACCCCTGCAAGACGATCGCAGAACTACGGAAAGACATCCTCGCAGATCACCCCGTCACTGGCAAGGACACACGGCACCACTACCCACCCCTGGCAGCCTAGAATACCTCCCCGGTTCAACAGAAGAGCCTCCACGAGCCAGTGTTGAGAGCCCGCATAACGCGCCTCCACCCCGTGTAGAGAGCAGAAACCACACGCAACCACGCGTGGACACGAATACACCAACAGCCACCGCCATGGCCAACGAAGAAGGAACCACCCCGATCGATCACCGGACCCAAGCCCGATTGCCGCCCCTCAGCCCCACAGGAGATAATTTCCCCTCATGGAGACAAGCGCTGAATGACATGGCCATCATCCAAGGAATGGAAAATGTACTCGATCCAACGTTTACCACCCCAGATGAGACAAGCCCTCTATATGCACCATACAAACTCAACAGTGCAATCCTCCGTCTGGCAATCAACAACTCACTCCCGCCAACCTTTGCTGCCACCGCCGATCTAACACTTGACGCCTCACCCCTCCACATGGCACAAAAGATCACAGAGCACTTTACAGACAGCACAACAACGGCGCACCTGCTGCTAAAACAAGAAGCAGAAAATACCAAGCTCACCCACAACACAACGCTGGATGACTACATTGCCCGCCACAGAGCCATTCGCACACGCATGCAAATGGCAAACTATCCAAACAGTAAATCAGGAGAGGCAGCCACAGTTCAGTTCATCATTCAAGGACTATCGGCACAAACAACGTACAAGCACCTCCAAGATACGTGGATTGAAAATGGCACTGTCCCAGACACAATTCAAGGGCTAGTACAACGACTTAAGTCAGTACATGCCCGCACCATGGAGCGTACGTCACAAAACAAACACGCACCATACGGTATGCAACAACCAGCAACCACACCTCCCACTCCAGCATATGGAAGCCGCAACCGAGGCCGCAACCGCGGCAGAGGAAAATACAAATCAGCAAAAAGGGAACACCAATGGAGCAACCCTGCTGAAACTACCAGCCCCCACCTCATCCCCTTTACCACAACAAACAAACCAGGAATACCTCGACTCACCTGGAAAAATACAAAGGGCAACACGGCCAACACCACGCACGATATAGGTCAGAATGACCACACCTACAGTGTGCAAGAAATCGACACCATCTCACCCAACCCCAAAGAATACCCCACGGTAGAAGGTAGTAAATTCGCACTGGATTCCGGTGCACACCCATCCCATATCAAAAAGCCCACCCCTGGAATGCGTCGCCTCAAACGCAAAGTGCGCACTAACACTGCAACGTCCACCACCCCTCCTGCGACACACCACGGCATGCTTAAGATCCCGATGACGAAGACGATATGGCTTAAACTCCAAACCCTCGTCAACCCCCACCTTCGTACAAACCTACTATCCGTACATGATATTGCAAAACAGTGGGGAGCAGTTATATTCTACCCGAACACAGCACACGTGATAAATACAAACGACAATCCCCCAAGCATTGTTGGCACTGCAAAATTCGAGAAAGGCCTCTATGATCTCAACGTGGCACGCCCGAAAAGCCAAACCAATTCCGCCAGAACAATCTCGAGTCGCAAGACCAACACGAAGAGGAAAGTAACTCATACCAAATCACCAAAAAGAAAAGCACAGACCTCAGCACCAACAACACAGTGCACACCCCATGCAAGCGCACAAAGCATCCCCATGCAATTAAGGCGCAACCCTGCACCAGTGCCGCCCACTACTGCAAGCATAAAAACGCAGCATGACTACCATCATTGGCACATGGTGTTCAACCACATAAGACCTTCCACAATCCAACAAATGGCAAAAAGGCAGCTATTACCAAACCTCCCCAAATCCCTTGCACTACCACCGCCAAAAATCACATGCACAAGTTGTGCTGCAGCCAAACTGCAACCAGCACGACACAGTAATAAAACGCACAACTACCGCACTGGTGAGGCACTAAGCAGTGACATATGCGGACCATTTCCCACGGCATCCACCAACGGCAACCGTTATTTTATGACAGTGATAGACACTAACTCACGCCATCTCATCATAACATTTATGAAAACAAGGGATCAAGCACCAGACCAGCTTGACAATGTCCTGTCCCATCTCACAACAGGCCCGTACCCCAAACCAAGCATGATCCACACCGATAATGCAAAAGAATACCTATCACATGCTACAAAAGACATGTACCACTCACACGGCGTGGGACACAGTACCACCGTTCCATACTCACCCCAAGAGAACGGTATCGCCGAGAGAATAAATAGGACAATCATAAATGCAGCACGTGCATCTCTGCACCACAGTGGATTACCAGAACACCACTGGGAAGATGCATTAAAAGATGCAGCCTTCAAATACAACCATACGCTGCATCTGGGAACCGTCCAAATACCCAGCACAGTGTGGCATGGACAAAAACCGAACATCACCCAATACATGATCTTCGGTCAGCTAGGGAATGTCCCGCATATTACAAGCAAGACGTTGGTACGAAAACTCCACCCCCGCGCCCTCACCGTCAGGTACCTATTTCCGACAGACCACAAACATGTAATGGTCATCAACATGAAAGACGGAAAAACCCGACGAGTGCGAGCGGTTGACTTTCGACCGTACCACAAAGAAATGGACCCCAATCACAACGTGCAAGTCCTTTTCAAAGCGTTCACGCCCAAACCCACCCCAACAGAAATCACAGCCACATCACCGGCACCCATGCACCATGGACAGGCGAAGAACTATCCGGATGCAAAACTATGGGCAATAGCGCACAACAGTGAGCTCGATAAACTTGACAAAAACAACGTTATCACATGGACACCCTCACACAAAATCCCACCCGGCACGAAACCCATCCCTCTAACGATGGGATACCGGTACAAGCGCAATGCGCAAGGAAAAATTGTGGAGAGGAAGGCACGCTGCTCCGCCCGAGGTGACAAAATGATCCCAAATGTGCACTTCAATCCGGAGAAAACCACGACCTACATGGCAGACACAACCACTGTACGCCTCCTGTTTGCAATCGCAGCCTCGTTCAATATGTTCATCGAGCACATAGACATCAAGGCAGCGTACCTACACGAAAAGTTTGATCACTCAGGAAGCAAACCAGTGTACGTCAGGCAACACCAAAGATTTGATGGCACACACAAACATGAACACAGTGTCGGCAAACTGAACAAAAGTATATACGGCACACCCGGCGCAGGACACACCTACCTCAGCGCCGTCGTCAAACTGCTCAAAAAACACAAATTCGCTCAATCAGAAACTGACATGTGCCTCTTCCACCGCCGCACAAAAAACCACATCATCATTGTATCGGTGAGCATGGATGATTTCACAGTAATCAGCACGTCCAAAAACCTCTGAAAAAAATTCGCAGACATCCTCACCACGACGTACAACATCAAGCGACTTGGAGAACCCTCCCAACTCCTTGGATGGACGATAAAAAAACTACCGAACGGAGACATCCATGCATCACAACCAAATGCAATCCAGTATGTCGTAAAGAGAGCGGACATGGACATGGCAAACAGCAAACCAACGCCATACAACACCAAAACCACTCTGCATGGACCAACAGAGGATGATAAACCTCTGCCAAAAATCACAAAATTTTTCAACAGCTGTTAGGGGACATTCGCTACATAGCGGACTCGACAAGACCGGACATTTACTATGTGGCAAACCGGTTAGCAGTCGCGGCCAAAAACCCCACAGTAAGACATTGGACCGCATTAAAGCGCCTCATCCGCTACCTGAAGCACACCCCAAACCACGGTCTGCTTTTCAAAGCTGGAAACCACATGGCAACTGCTCCCGTCATCCCCAATCTACTCGAATCGTACAGCGATGCTGACTTTGCAGCCGATGTAACCAACCGAAAATCGATTTCGGAAATGGTGCATCTATACAACGGCACACCAGTTTGCTGGGGTTCAATGAAGCAAACTATCACAGCCTTGTCCACGTGTGAGGCTGAGTATATAGCTGCAACTGCAGCAGCGCAGCAAACTACATGGATACGACGCATCCTTCAAGACATCGACATGCTCCCGCCCTCCCCCACGCCATTCCGCATTGACAACCAGTCTGCGATCCGCGTCGCCAAAAACAACGGGCCCACAAAGAGGAGAAAATTCATTGACCTCCGTCATCATTACCTCGCACATCAAACGAAGGCCAAGGCGATTGACATCAAGCACATCTCCACAAAAGAAATGCTAGCGGACATCCTAACAAAGCCGCTCACACCTGTGACATACACTATCTTAAGGAGACAACTTCAAGTGTGCGCACCCACCCCACCCCCCCCGCCCCCCCAACTGTATGTGTACCCACCCTACCGCCCCCCACCACCCCCCCCCCACCGGCCGACAGCAAACAATGCCTCGCGCCACAGCGACGGGGGAAGTGTGACAATACCCAGAACAACGACAACAGTCGCTGCGGCGCTCTCATCTACATGTGACAATACCCAGACACGTGCACACATAGCACACGTACCACACGCACAGGCTCACACCCGCCGGCGTGGGATCAGAATACTTAAATAGTGAGAGAGTAGATCCAGCCAGTAAAGACTGCCCCATCGTTCCTGCACTACATGCACGAAAGCTTGCAGCATTATTTCCGGACCATTCCGAGAACATTTATTGCAATGCTTGTTTCTATCGTGGCGGACTTGCCGGAGGTTGCGGTTCTCAAGTCAATGCGATACGTCTCAAGGCAAAATTTCCGTGTTGCCGGTGTTACACCAAGAGAACAGACCTTGACCAAATATCACGATATCCCGCCGAGCCCAGAACAGCCAGAAACGGAGCTTCATTATATGAAAGTGTTGCAAAGCTCTCCACAAAACGGGAACAAGAAGCTAAACTGAAGGAGCACAGTCTTTCGCTTCCCAGGTCTGCACTAATTTCAAGACTTGAAGTCAACCTTGATACGCCGGCACTTTACAACATAATTCGGACCGAGGCCTGCCTATCGGAAAAATATCAACCATTTGGGCTCTCGTCTTTGATCAAGTTCGAGAGTCTTCACAATTTTGACCTTGACATCACTGCCGATATATTGCAAGCAATTGGACGATACTTTAGTGTATTGTTGACACCAACAGACGCAACATTGATTGTCAGTACAGACAATGCCAATCAGAGTCGGCTTCCCAGACGATCCGACAGCTCTGCTTTTCGTCTCCCTCTAGCTGGGTAGACCATCGCTCCCGGTCATGCAAACGTTAATGCGGTGCAGTATAAATCCGCGTTATGTATACTGCCTTTCATTATCCGCGGTTCAAACAAGACTATTGCAGGCAGAGCGGCAGGTGAGGCAGTTTTCATTTGCTTGAGTTGTGTTGGCGTATGTCAAGCTCCATCATTACGCTCGGCGTGTGAACGAGGTACCGTATTTCTTGTACGACAAGGTCGAAGGCGATATTTTAGTTTTATTGGAAACCTTTAAATCAACATATGTCAAATCTCTTGGACGAACAAAACCTCGTATAGATTACAGTGGGTCATCCAGGGATGGCGTAACCGTGCAGACATTGAAGTCACATCAATTATTTGCGCATTTGATCAGGGATGTGAAGTCAGGCGGACTGTTGTCCAATTTCGACGCACAGGCCGGCGAGTCCTACCATATCCTAACAAGGGCCCACTACGAACTCACGTCTAGGAGGGCCGAGGCTGAATCGCAAGTGGCAAAACGATCTTCAGTTAGGGAGCTCGGTGTTTTCGAGCAGATGTATCCAGTTCGAAGGATATCAATTGCCACATTGGTTGCACGCAACTCCGCGGAATGAGAAGAACGACTGTACATCAACAATCGTTTGAGACCAAATACGGATCCGCATATCGCAGATGAAAGTGATTCTGCGTCTGGAGACTTACAGCGCCAGCGCCGGAGACAAAAAATACAGAGTATCAGAGGAAGGCCTACATGCTTAGGCCCAAAAACTCTCGATGGATTGTCCAAGACGGAGTTCGAAAATCTCCTCCAGCGTTTCCTTTTGACAGAAGATGGTTTCGCGGTGCGTCAGGTTGTAGAATCCATAAAAACCCGTCAAACTGTGGCAATCAATGCCAATTATCCTTGGATACCCGGGTCAGCAGACCGAAATTTTGCACTGAACCCCTTGAAAGGCGTCAAACAGCACATAAGAGCATCTGATTCATTTTATAATGGAGAGCCTCGATACGACTTTATCGAGCTCGCGACTGAGGGAGACCGAGTCATGGGATAAGGGCGGTGTATTTTGGCAAACCCGTACTTTCGATATCGTAATCAACATCAATACCTCGCTCTCGTGCGTATGCTTGTCATTGATGAGCAAAGTGCAGAGAGTTTCTCGAGAAGCGCTAAAGATACAGAGAATGTAGATTGGAACAAGCAGATGCTTTCCTTGTTTGGAAAGTATGGCTGCACTTGGCTTCGATGGTGTTCTGTCGAAGCGGGAGAGAAAACGCACGCTGTTGTCGCGGTCTCCGATTTTATACGACCTGTTTCCATCGTTCCTGACTTCTACTCGCCGGTGGGAATAGAAGTCGGAAGCAAAGTTTGAGACGAAGCTGTGTTCAGAGATGTTAAAAATGACCGAAAAAGATACAATCGAGAACTAGACCGAGAACTAGACAAGAGGAGACGTACTGGGCGGGGCGAAGTTATATCACCGCGAAGCTTTGCGAACGGCCCAGTGTCACCTTTAACCCGAAGGGATGAGCGCTATTTCTACAATCCGTATATGATTTGGACGTCCCCAGCCATCTGAATTCAAAATATCAGCTGCGGTGAAGGATACTTCTTCCCGAAAAATAGAAGGTGACAGTGACGAGTTGTCCAGGAGATGATACGTCTAAACATTTGTTAGATCTGGCAAGCTTTTTACGGCCGGCGGTGGGAGAGAACCGCACAAATATATCAAGACCTCCCCTGTGACGAAATATTTCTACACTTTACTTTCGCCTCTTTGACTAACAATCTCGGTATCTTGCGCATACTCTCTTTTCTTCTTTTTCGAAATACTGAGGACCTCCAAGTTGTGTGCTCATATCTCTGTGCTTCTTTTTTGTGACTGCTATTTTTTGCCCCAGTCGGGTTATTTTCCTCCTGCTTCGGTCTTGTTGAGCGCTACGTCCCGAGAGTAGGTTCGTTGAACGCAGAATTGTGTTGTCGTTAAAAAGATATACGTTGTCTCCAGGAGACCCGTACTTTTCGAGTTGTGTCCTCCCGAAAAGTGTGGGGTGGTCCTACTTGTGATCGGGGCATAAACTTCACAAAATGCAAACAAACGTCTCAAAGTTCTCACAAGTTTTGTGAATCTCGCTTTGTTTTTGTGAATCTCACTTTATTTTTTGTGACGTCAACATCTCAAAGTGCTCTTTTGTTGAGGGCCAGTCCTAACAGGCGCTTTTCTTTTCTTTGGTTTTCCTTCAACTAGTTGCGGTCACGCTATTGGCCGGATCATTTCATTAAATTAATCGCACGCCACAACCAATGCTACACAGAACCACTGTAATGCTTGGTAATTCTGCGAACTGGTCGAAATCCATTGGCTAAAGGAAGTACCAATCCACACCCAGTCCATATGCACACTACTAAAATTCCATGGACTCGATCCGGTGCAGTGGCACTTGCAGTACAATGGAAGGGTGGAATTAAATCCAAATACGAGCAATCCAAATACAAGCACATGCAGATCAAAACATTAGTTCTCTCAACATTACAAACCAGACAATGTGCACATTTTATGTGCACAACTCGGCCCTCCCCCGCCTCGACGCCCACGTGAAATTTGCGACAGTCGTTTGCTAGCATTTTACACTCTGTTTAGGAAACGGAGCACCACCGGACGGCAGAAGGGTACCCAGAGTTCAGCACACAGAGTTCAGCTTTTTGAAATCAAATGCCTCCTTGGCATCGATCATGAAATGGAGAGAAGCCGGGGAGGCTGCTCTTTAGTTCATGATCGATGATGAAGTGGCTTCGCCGAAATCCCTTTCCTGTGAACCACCCCGCCCTGGCTCCCTCACTCCCGCCACCAACCCCCCTTCCCCCCAAATATGACCACGTCCCCTCCTCCCCGCCACCCCCCCTTTCCCCCCAAAATCCCCACGTCCCCTCCTCCCCGCCACCCCTACCTCGTGCCCGACCACCACGCCCCATCACCATCTTCCTCACCTCCTCAGTACCGTGACAAACACACATCCTCCGACATGCTATTGTCCCCGCCACCGCGTCATCCTCCTAACATCGACACCGACACAGTCTCTCCCCGCACCCTCCATCCCTTCCATATCTTTCGTTTCATATCTCAATCCAGCCCAGTTTTGGTCATGCACATCGAGGGACCTCATTATAGCAACACGTCGTCCAGCTTTGCTTTTGTCGAGCTACAGGGAATCAGACTGGGCCATGTGCATGCGCGAGGAGGCGTTGCTGTACCTTCCATGCTGCATGGATCTGCACACCGTCCAGACTCTGTTCCATTTCCGAGGAGTGGAACTATGGGATGGCATTACAGTAAAAACTACAGCAATGTGCTTCTGATTTTAGTGAAGAACTCAATAAAAACGGGGCGAGGGAAAGGAAAAAAGATAGGAAAGTCCTTTGTTAGGACTGGCCCTGACTGTTTTGTGATTCACACACAAATTGTTTTGTGACTCTTACACCATTGTCTCACAATCATCTCCAACATCAACAAACCATCACAAACCCATCTAAAAAGCATAACTGATAGCCTTGTTCTACAGACATTTTACGGCCTTCACTCTCCGGCTTGTGAAGCCTGCCTTATTCGTCGAGGAGTGCGTCGCTCAGAGTCAAACTCCCTCTCATGGACAGGAGAGGGCCCATGTGGCTTCAGTGTAGGGCGAGAATGCCAGACCGTCCGGCAGCTGCAACAGATAGCTTGCCTACATGTAGAACACCACTGAACCTGGTGCAAGCCCTTTCTAAGTGTCTTGGGTCGCCCGTCTTTTGTCCCCCTTTTGACCCAACTACATAGTACGCAGTAGGTTTCGGTCCCACTGACCTTCTCGTACAGTAAATTCAGGTTCAACCAACGCAGTTGCGAACACGAAGGGAAGGGAAAGTTTCTCTGGAAACTAGCCGTAGAGGGCTGGAAAGGGAGATCTTTTTTGTGTGATGTTGTTCTATTTGTTTGCCTTTTGAGATGGAGAGCCTTTTTTATATGTGATCTTTGTGATGCCCTCACACAACTCACACAAAGCCATGACAAAATGCGCACTGCCATCACAAAATGCACACTGTCAGTGTGAGAATTTTGATTTCAAGGTTGACGTTTGAGAGTTTTGAGATGCATCTCACAAAACCATCACAAAAGATTCACAAAGATGTGTGATGTTTGAGACGATTTTTGCCATGATCACAAAACGTTCTCAGAAAGTGCTACAATTCAACAAATATTCACAAACCATGTGTGACGAATGAGAAGATGGAGTGAGTCGAATGAGATGACGGCGGCGAAAAGAGCAAAACTCTCACAAACCGTCACACAAATCTTCTCACTTTTTGCGACGCCCTAAATCGTCACAAACCGGAGCACAGGGATAACGGCGATCAATGCCAAGGTGAAAGGGGACAAGGGTTGCGCCCCATCTAGGGCGCATCCAGAAGACACCTACACCAAGAGCGAGCTCCGCCCAAGGTACACCGAACTTGAACTCAGCGCCTCATCACCAAGCTTCTCGTTCGGTGTACATTCCCCAAGTGCAACACAACGATGATATGAATTTTTCCGCTGGACAAAAGGCCTCCAGCGTACTGACACACTATCCGTCGCCTTTTTCGTCAAATTTGTGCCGATATGCTCCTATGCCAAGCGAGAATAACTCAGATATTTCACCAGTTAACACCCATGTCACATCCCTAAGATCAGCTGATTCCCCTCATGCACATTCCGGCAATGAAAAAAACCTTGGAATGGGAATTCGGAACAGCGGCGGATGGTCAGTCAGGAATCAAGGTCCGTATTTTGCCCCTGGACTACTTGGCGTAAATCAAATCCATCAACAGGCTCAGTACCAAATTAGTTCTGGCCAGGACCAAGACGATCAAATCCCGGACGTCAATGATTTTGCCCGTTTTGTGAAGGCGCTTGAAGAGAGTCCTACCATTTCGAAGCTCCAAAGCGACTTTTGTAATGTGAAGAAGTCTCTGGACGAGTTAAAGAACACACAAATGCAAATCAATGAAGCTATAGCCAACTTAATGCCTTCATTGGCGGAAATCAAAAGCATGATTATTGGTGGCGGTATTGGCGGAAGCATCACGGCTGTTGGATTAAAAAGACGACACACAAAGCACCGTCCGTCTTCTGGTTATGAAACGGAACGCGTGCACACTGCCAAGACGCTTCTTTATGAGTCTGAGGGGGGAAGGTGCACCGCTGTGGGTAATTCTCTTTTTTGTATGGCGGCAGTGCTATGGTCCAAGTGCTTGAAGGACAGACCTTCAGGAATAAAGTCAGCAACACATCTTGGGAGCTTTATTTTCCCAAAACTTGAGGGATGTGCAGCTCAACGCAACCCAATTCTACCCAGATGCCGATCAGTTTCTCGATGTTCTGGTGCTACCAGCTCCAAAAAAGCTACCCAACGCGCCCAAAATGAAGCCTTGGATCACGTCAAGGAGTTCTACAACGTTAACAAGCAGTACTTCGAGAATTGCTTGCGGATAAGCCTACAAAACATATACGGGACGAGAAGGAAAAACATTGTCGGGGCATTTCAGAGCTTCACAAGTAACAAAAGCATTTCAGAGTGTTTTGGAAGCAGTGCTACAGTAGATTCTGGGTTGTTTCGGTCAAGCCAGAACTCTCCAGTGGACGATCTGCGCTTCGCACACGCCTTGCGGACGGCATTTCGCCTCGGGGGCCGAGCTGCGTCTCTTTCTATGCTTTCATTTGCTAGCGTAACTCTAATTCGTGAGTTTACCAAGAAAACAGTACAGCCAGCTTTATTCCGCTTCGTACCGAGAGGTGCCTTATCACAAGTTGCCCACGAAGAGCACCGGGAGATGCACGGCTTAAGTTGTGCGGCTTTGGCACAGAGACTCGATGAGAAAGCCACCAAAATCGATATTGGATGGAAGACGGACAGTTTTGACATTACTCACGTTGAGCAGGGGAATAGCAACTGGCTGGACAAATACAAAGTATGCCTGGGTGCGACAAGCATGTAACTAATCAGCACCCTACTATCTCCTGTTTGTCCGCAAGCATGATGGTGCGCGAGGTGCCTGCCACGGCAACTCAGAACCTGGTGGTGGGCATGGACATCGACGAGGGAGCCGTGCTTAACAATTATGAGGACAACGACGAGCTCTTCTGCGGCATCGCTCTGCGCGATTTGATGACATAGGAATACCTGCTGAATGTTGCGAAGACGTGATGATGATGTTTCCGATTTTGTATTGATAGAAAAAGAGATAACGATAGAAATAGCAATACCGTTATGGAACGATAAAAGTGAAAACGAAAGGGCGGTGAAAGCCCGATCGAGCGCAGCCAGTCGAGCATTAATCGGATAATATGAGGACCATGTACTGCTCAACTGAGCCCCCATCTTCGAACCTCGAGAGCCTGATAGCGGACCCAATCGGGCCAGGCTATTCCCAAGCTCGCCGTGATGTCACTGTCAACAGTGGCGGTCAGTGGCGGGCATACGCCATGGGTGCGCCACACACCTTGATGCCGACCACCCATGTAGAGCAGTGTCGACCCTGGGGCCAGGAAAGCATTGATGCCGATCGCATGGCGAAACACGCAACAGACCTCACCATTTTCTTTGCAGAACTTTGTGATGTACCCTTGGTACAGTACAGGGGGGTCGTGATGTAGTGCTATCCTGTGGCAGTGGGCCGAAAACGGCACTATATCGAACTAGGCACTGAAAGATAATGAGATTTACGGCCTTTTTTCAGCCACTTCCTTGCATCACATGCATCACTGCTCAGAAAGACCGCTCGCAGGACGCCATCACTCACACTTTTGCATCTTCACTATAGACTCAAGTCTAATCAAGCGTTTATGTTATCAGTAGCTGCCGAGCCGTCGAGACGGCTCGCGCGCATTGACTTGCTCCTTTTTCGCTGCCATAAATGCCAGCCTACACTTCTGCAGATGTCCAATTGCATCATCAACCCTGTCTTTTTCCGCCATAGTCTCTATTCGAGTTAGCAACTGCATATTATCTTTCCTTGACGGCAGAGGCTCTCGGGCAGTGCGCGTCCATCCAACTCTGCCTCTCAGGAGACCTTTCGTTTTTAACTCAAAATTCGTGGCACCCGCAGAAGAGTAGCACTATATCGGAGCTGGCACTAACAAAGATGGCACTATATCGCGACCCCCCCTATACAGTTGTGGTAAAATCAGGACAGGCTGTTGAGTGCTGGTAATTAAATACACGCAGTGGCGTGTATATCTGCCTGAGCAGTTTGCTTTTACATTGCGACCTCTGCAAAAGAGGGGAAAGGTCGAGTGGTTGAATCGTAGATGAGTGTAAGCTCGACCTTTGGGAGTATCAGAAAGGAAACGAGGGCAGATGCGTGGAGTGCAGAATGCTACGGTCGCGGGGAGAGAACCAACCAGCGGGACGCTGGAGTATCAGTGGGATGCTGGAGGACCAGCAGGATGCTGGAGAGTAGCGGGATGCTGACTATATAAGAGAGAAGTAGTACCTCACCAGTGGAGAAGAGGTAAGCTAGTGAGTGAGGGAAAAAAGGGATAAGTCCGAAGCGGTGCTTCGGGAGTACATTGTACTCATTCACTGTGTTTGTCGACCAGCGCCCGTACCACAAGACGATATCAATATGAACATCAATGGAAAATCCTTAGTTATGGGCCCAGGTGCGGGCGGTGTTCCGAACAAGTTACATGAGCCCCCGAAACTCACACCAGCCACTGACAAGCTCATTTGGAGAAAGAGGGTCCGGTTGTGGGCAAAGACGGTCAAGTCTCTAGCAAGCGGTAAGGATTCAAAGGCAGTCAGTGCCTTTAACGCTATGCCTTATACTCTGTATCAATCCATAGACGATACCTACGCTGGGAAGCTAGAAGGAGCAATCGATGCTGGGACTTTGATAATAGACGCTGAAGAAATTGAAGACTTGAACCCTATCTCAACCGTACAGAAAATCATTCAGCTCGTGGCAAGAGACTCTATTACGGATACAGTACGCAGATAAGTCTCCATTATCAACGCAATTCACGGCTGTGCCCGTGAACCGGTGAGACAACCACAGCTTTTGCCCATCGATACGAAGGCTTTGCCTTCAGATACATTAAGAATTGTGATGCCCTAGGGGCTAGACAGATCAGTCAGAGCTTCGCAATGATACTTTTCGACAATGCTAACATCCCCTCCTCGGTATACAGTGCGGTTGTTTCACACAAATGGTCGCAAGAGCGAACGAAAGGACTGTTGAGGAGGAAGAATTACTGATCGTCCCGAAACATGTCATTGTGAAGGGAGAAGATAACATCAATAAAACCATCGAACAATATATGAACATGAGAACTAAGGGCGAAACAACGCTCCCAGATGAGGACGATGTAGTTATGCAACTCTTGGAAGAAGCAAGAAAGAATATGTCACAAATCAATAAGGCACGAGCACAAAAGAATATTGATTACCAGCCAAATGCACGCATCACACTTGAAGGTGTGATTCAAGCAGTTTCCGATGTGAAGATAGACTCAAGCGAAGAAAGGTACTCCGACGAAAAGAAGCGTGGGACCATGCTAGGGAAGACGTCACACCACACCAGTACGGCAATGATATAGACAGGAACGGGTACAACAAGTGAGCCAAGACGACCTACGACCGTTCCCAAAAGAGATGCCGTGCGTGCAAACAGAAAGGGCATTTATATAGAGACGCTGCATGCGTGTTCAATCAAGTCAGGACACTTCTTGATAAGCAGGGCATGGCGTCAGATGTTACCGAGAACCATGGGGATCAAAAAAATACCCTCGTTAACCAACTCAATAATTCAACTACTGGCAGGCACACAGAGATGCAGCCAGAGAAAAGATTTAGATTCGGCAATGAAAATTCAAATCAGAGAAAATCTTCGTTTTTCAGTAAAAGGGTCCGACGCGCTCCTGCCAGACCCTAATCCTATCCTCGACGAAGGTGCACCAACGTCTACCGGCGGTATCGAAAATGCGGCGACATTGTGAGACATTCTCGGCACTCCCCTCATACTTCAGTCGCCACGTGATCGTTATTATCACGGCTGGGGCGAGGAATGCCTCAGCCAGAGACTGATTGTCGCATCGTGGACGCTACACGTACAGGATGTATAAGGAAAGCCCACTGCGTTCACATTTGACCTTGTTGAAGGTCCTTCGCAACTCATCTTGGGAATGGATGTCAGGAAACATAGCAACACATTCAATCTCTCGGACCCAAAGTACATGGAAATGCGAAGACCCGCGGACAGCGCACCCCGGACACTCTTCAAGTACCTTGTGCCGAATGACGACCGGCTACGGCTCGAGGTCGCCCCACATCCAATTGCAACTGTAGGTACACTCCTCGGTAACATTCACACTACAGTGAAGCGCACTCCTCTTGTGTTTTGCAAGCGAATTCATAGATACACACACGTGCACCCCGACGAGGTCCGAAGCATTTGCAAGGATGCCGGCATCATGGACAGACTCCTAGATGAAGCCATCACTAAAGTATCTGAAGCATGTCAAGTATGCTGCAAGAATGGGCGACCAAAACCTTCCCGCAAGGTGTCACTTAGCCACGTGAATGCCGCGTTTAACGAAGAAATGCAAGTGGATTTTCTCTTCGTTAACTTAAAAGGTCAAAATATTGTTATACTGATCATTACAGACACTGGCACAGGGTATTCTGAACTAACCATCGTAGAAAACCGAACGGCCCAAGTCATAGTCAGGAAGATTGCGCAGTCATGGGTATGTCGGCATGGTGCTCCCAAAGCATTGTCAGCCGACGACGAATATAATAGACGGCCAACACTCGAATTTCTACGGACGCACGAAATTAAGTTCAAAGCACGACCCGCCTGCAGACTTGTCTGCAGGCGGGTCGTGCTTTGAACTTAATTTAAATATTATGCATAATAAGACGGGGATTGTGGAAAGGAAATTTGGCGTGTTTAAGTCTCCTCTACAAGCTCAACGACGAAGTCTCTACGGCCGCCGCCAGTTCCATTGTAGCTCGTGCTGCCTTTTTATCCAACCTATTCTCTGGGAATCGCATACTAAGCTCTTTCGAGCTAGTTCGGGGCTACAGCCCCTGCATCATCGGCATACCTCCCTCTGTCGTTCCACAAGAGATCCTTGAAGCCCACCGTGAACAAGTTGCGATCCGGGCCCTGCAGCGCATCGCCCACTCTCGCGCGCCTGCTGTGCAGCACTCCGTAATGTTCTCACCTGGAACATCAGTCTGGGTGTTCTATCGCACCACGAAGCAAAACGAAAAAGATGGATGGATTGAGGCCACAATAGTTGAGGCCAAGGAACATTTTGTCCTTGCACGCAGATCTCAACGCGGGCCCCAATGCGAGTCGCCCACGAGGACCTCCGTTTGGCACCCCGGAGCGAACTGACCGTGGAGTTACTCTCATTCTCACTCGAAGATGAGCTACAAGCGCCCCGCGACATTGGAAATTCCACAATGAAGAACCAGTGTGACAAAGATATCTCAAGCACCGCGACAGATAGCGCCCTTCCGGCTCAAGGTAGTCCAATTCGCCTCAGACTTCGACTTAAACCCGGCTACTCTGACACTACACGTGCTATCCCTGTACCGGACGAGGAATGACCTAGGGTTCCCCTCGCCACATGTCACGAGGACGTTCGCGACGGTGACAAGACAGAAACGACTTCTGCAACAAGCGCTAATATTCAGTCGAATGGGGGCGAGCTTGTCAAATATGACGGAGAAATCATTTCGACTAAACATCACGGTAGCCTGCTTACAACTGGCAGACTTCGAGGACCCCAGAATGACACCGGTGAATATGCAGAGAGCGTGAGTAGGCGTAATCCGGATATGATTACCTTGCTGAAGACCGACAAGCATCATGTTATGTCTACCATCTATGAAACGATAGGATCGAAGCAAGTCACTTCACGACATCTGGATTTCGCCCCACCCTGGATATTGGACGACGCCTTCCGGAAAGACCACGATTCCAATTGGAGAGGCGCATACAAAGAAATACCAGAAAGCCAAGTCCCACGAAGCGCGAATGTAATCACCTCCCACGCAGTTTATAAAGTTAAGACACAAGAAGATGGGAGCAAGGTTATGAAAGCAAGAATAGTTCCCCACGGCAACCGCGACAATGAAAAGGATAACATTCGAAAAGACTCTTCTACAGCCGAGTTCTTCGTGATAAGGCTATTATTATCCTTAGTGACGTTCCTCGGATTTCGTATCGCATGCGTAGACATCAAAGGCGCGTATCTCCACAGCAGACCAATTCGCAGGGATATCTATGTACGACCCCCAAAAGAGTATCGAGGTCCACGAGGTGTACTTTGGAAACTTCTCAAGCTCCCATACGGCATCCTAGAAGCAGGTCGGCAGTGGCAGAAAACAGTGGAAACTTGGATGCTGAACGAGGCAGGTCTTGAACGGGTGCTCGGTATCAGCCAGCTTTTCGCCGAGCGAGACAAAAATGGTAAGGTCGTCCTGTTTGTTGCAAAAGTCACGGACGATTTCTTGCTCGGAGGCTCGATCGATAACATGAAAGCCTTCCTTAATATTTTGAAATGTCGTTTCATTGTTGGTAAGATAGCCATCGATCAAAAGATACATTTTGAGGGATGTGAAATCGCGCAAGATGCCGACGGAAATATTAAGATGTCCATATATCGATACCTAGAGCGTGTGAAACCCATTGAGATATCCAGATCAAGAAGGAAGGAACGTGATGCACCTGTCACTCCGTATGAGTTGACACAGTACAGAAGCCTTGCATGTACACTGATGTACCTGGGAAACGGGGTCCTTCCACAGGCATCATACGTAACATCTGCACTACAACAGTGCCTGCCGGGTGTTAGAGTAAGGCACTTGATCGAAGCCAACGACATGACAAAAGAATTGCTACAGCTAAATCCCTGGATTACATTCATGAATGTTTCTGCAGAAAAGTTGTCGATGTGGACAACGTCGTGGTGACAACATTCACCGATGCTGGGTTCAATAAGAACCGATCACGTGACTACGGACAATCTGGGATGGTGACCGGGCTGAGAGTCACTACGACGTCAGGATTGGATTGTTTCCACCCAATTGATTGGTGCAGTAACAAACAGCGTAGAGTCAGCTACAGTTCGTACGGGGCCGAGATTCTCGTATGTGCAGACGCCGATGATACATGCCACTATTTCAAGACAGCGACCAACTCGATGTTCGAAAGTGCGAAATCAAAAATTAACTCTTTACGGATGCTAGGCGCTTATAGGACACCATAACAACTTTATATGAAGGGAAGGACTTCAGACTAAGGCTCACAGTACAACGCATTCGGAACAGTTTAGAATCGAAGGAATTAGACTGTATGAGATGGATACCTGGTAATATCAATCCAGCAGATGGGATGACAAAACGAAACATCAAGACCTATCAGATATTGAATGAGCTCTTATCAAGTGGAATTCTCAATGTGAATATCCAGTCTGGATACGCGCTGGACAGTGAGAAGTGGCAATATTCAACGCCTGTCAACGAGAGAAGTTCGTCTTTGTGACCGAAGGAAACTAAGACGACTGGGGGGGATGTGGTAAAATCAAGACAGGCTGTTGAGTGGTGCTAATTAAATACACGCAGTGGCGTGTATATCTGCCTGAGCAGTTTGCTTTTACATTGCGACCTCTGCAAAAGAGGGGAAAGGTCGAGTGGTTGAATCGTAGATGAGTGTAAGCTCGACCTTTGGGAGTATCAGAAAGGAAACGAGGGCAGATGCGTGGAGTGCAGAATGCTACGGTCGCGGGGAGAGAACCAACCAGCCGGACGCTGGAGAATCAGCGGGATGCTGGAGGACCAGCAGGATGCTGGAGAGTAGCGGGATGCTGACTATATAAGAGAGAAGTAGTACCTCACCAGTAGAGAGGAGGTAAGCTAGTGAGTGAGGGAAAAAAGGGATAAGTCCGAAGCGGTGCTTCGGGAGTACATTGTACTCATTCACTGTGTTTGTCGACCAGCGCCCGTACCACTAGACGATCTCAATATGAGCATCAATAACCCTTTTTAATTAACGAAAATCGCAACTAAATATGTGAATATTTAGGAAAGTGCGCGAAATCCTGTTTCAATTAGGAAGACCAGTTCCGACTAAAATGTATGCTATTTTCCAACTGTACGGAAAATGAATATTTTAGCAAGTCAGGGCCGGAAGGCGCCCACTAAAATTTAAGACTGTTTCTCTTAACCTCCTTCCTCTTTGCCTCCTTCCCCTTTGCCTCCTTCCTCTTCGTCTCCTACCTCCCCCTCCGCTTCCCCCCTACCACCTGCTGTGTCTCCTTTCGTCTTCGCTTTCAAATAACCCCGCCATGACGGACGCTATCCCGCGCAAACCCCCAAACACGCAACTCACAGCCTGTTGAGGCCTCTCAACTGTGCCACGCCGTCCTTCCCAACAGCCCCGATCCCGTCTAGCCGCGAAGAGGCGCTCGCTCACGCCGCCCACCTGACGCAAACCCTATGTTTGCCTGCTCTGCTTCATCACAGCGCCCGCCTACGCCGCACGTCCGAGTTTCTCGAGCGCAAACTGAACCTGTCCAAGCACCGCTACTCCACTCACCTGTCGTCTGCCCCCAACATTTCGCCGGCGGCCATCAAGCAGGCATCGTAGCTACGGCGCGAATGGGCGGCCGTGTCGGACGCCGCGGCTCTCACGACGGCGCGCCTGCAGGAGGCCCGCGTTCGCGGCGCTCCACATTGCTGCCGGACGCCGCGCGCCCTCTGCCGGCGCTCATGTCGGCGTACCGGGACCTGCCCGACCTGTGCACGGACCCCGTGGTCATGATGTCCACGAACGTTAAACAGCTTTCGTAACTCTGCATGAACAAGGGCGTGTAAACTGTCAAACTCTTCGCGAGACAAATGGGTCCATTTTGTAAAAAGAGAGAAATCGGCGTCTTCCTCGCGAACTAAGTTGTACAAACGCGACGGAGCTCTTCGCACATATTGTGCTTTTGTTCGGTCAACGCTGTGGCCCCGCCCAGGCCCAGGCTCGTCGCCACTTGAGGAGGTACTGTGATGCAAAAAATCTCGAGCACCGGAAGCGAACTGTGCCGCAAGGTGGGAGGTATGCCGCACTTGTGCCTCAAACTGCGCGACCATAGCAACAGCCGTTGAGAGGTAATCTTCTTCCGAACTCATGTTCGGATTGATGTGAGTTGTTGACAACTATGACCGCTCAGAGGCCTCTGAGACCGAAGCACGGCCTCTTAAATTAATACTCTTCACGCTGTACACGACGCTGCTTGCTTGTTTTCACTATTAATTTGATACAAGAAATGGTCCAATTTGAGCGTCTTAAAAACAACATCATTTTTCGTTAATTAGAAAGGGCTAATGGCAAATCCTTAACAGTACTGTTGCGGGTCTGAATTTGATTCTTTCTTGACACGTGAGACACGCGAGAGCGGTTGCATATCACCCGGCTCCCAATGCGCGGCACAGCCCGACAGTGTCAGGCGAGGACATGGCGAGGATCTGGAGACGTTCGGGGAAGGTGGAGGCGCTGCGGTGACGCGAGGACGTTGCGGGACGACGAGAGCGTTTTGGCCCAATGGCGTCGCTGGAGGCAGACAGGAGGCGCTGGCGGGGCCGCCAGGGCTACGGAAGGTGTTGGGCGGAAGCGCGCGCACGACGTTGGGTAAGGGCGTAATGGTGGATTCGGTGGCAGCAAGAGGGGAACGTGAGGCTCGGAGGGGACGGAGAGAGGTTCGCAACGGAAGGGCGGGCAAACGGACCGAGTCCTGGACGGTGGCGGCAGGGGCCTGCTCAAGGGATGGAGGACGCGATGCCGCCGATGGTTGCCAGTATCGACAGTATAAGTTAGTCGCAGCGCGTAGAAAGGAAGGCCATCGAGGGAGCAAGAGGCGACTTGGGAGTAAACTTGCGGACTACTTTCAGAAATCGCTGCTCTTTCGGTCCGTAGGGTGTGCGGCTTGGACTAGCCGCAACATAACAAAGTTGTTAGTGAACACCTCACTACGTCTTTCGCGTCTGGATTGACAGGGACAAGGAACTGTAGCATAAACACCCCCAGCGATAGGGGTGTATGCACAGTTCGACCGAGACCCTTGTCCATCGGGAAGACGGGGGTGAAGCGGGACACCAGCCAACGGCACCGGGCAGCGGGCCCGGGTAGCGTGGTAAGGCGGGAACGGGGAGGACGCCGGTACGCGCGAGCGGTTCGACGCCTCGACACCGCGGCGCGGTACTGGGTAACGATCCAGTACCGACGGGAGGAGGCGGAGCCGGCTCGTGGCCGTACCGCGCGCGTCCTCAACCCGCGCTCGGTGCCGCTCTAAGGTAGTTAGCGAGCGCTACCTTAGAATAAGCGGGAACTCGGACCTTGACGGTCGGTGGGTGACAAGTCCGTGCTTGTCCTCCTCCACCGCCGCCGGTCAGCTCCATATTTAATATACAAAACAATCTATAACACTACAGTACCGAAGTACTGTAGTGGACTACTGCAGCACAGATCGGACCGTACCGTAATACTGTCAGCAATCGGGGCTGACAGTAAACGTGTGTGCGCGCGCTTCCGTCCCGCGCGTACACGTGTACACCTGTGCACGCGTGGGCCCTGTACCCGAGGGGTACACGTGGCCACGCGCGGTAGTACTGTAGAGCATCGGGCTCTACAGCACTGGATCCCGTTGTTGATCTAATCTACCTAAAAAGCCCCAGGGGGGGTTATACTACAGGAACAAGGGCCGGGTCGAAAGAATGAACGTACCCGGAAAGAAGAAGGGCCTGGGCAGCGGGCCCACAAGCGCACGGACAAAACAGGAGGACATGGAAGCGAAGTTCGCGAGGATGACCGCTGACGACATACCGATGGATAGGGGAAAGATGGCGGGAGAGGAGAGCCAGCCGGAAAACGAAAGTAGGACTACACCCCTCGACCACCGTGAGCCTCTGGAATCCATGAAAGAAGTGATGGAAGCCATCCTCGTGAACCTCCAGCACAAGACAAGGGCCATCAGGGCCATCGGCGACGCGGTTGGAGACCTAGGGGATCTTTTCGAGGCGAGCTACATCAATGGAGGCGCTGCCGTACGCGGTCTAAACGCTCACTATGCGGACGCTACTGAGTCGCCCAGTTGGCGAACAGAACCGCCGCGACCAAATCCGGAAGACCCGCTGTCAAACCGACAGGTACGGGAACAGGCACCTACCGCTACGACCAGGGAGGCGCACGCTAGATTCACCGACAAAAGCGAATTGTTGAATCCGAGTACTGCGTTCAAGATATACGACAGATCGCTTGAACCTGTATGCATCTCGCTGGTAGGGGACAAGAATTTCTTTGCGGCGCAACGGGCATGGAGACGCCTCACACAAGACTTCCCGGTACAGCACAAGCATCATCGCCATTTGCTCGCCTGTGCCTTTTCAGGAACCGCCCTATCCGTATTCGAGGGCATCGCGTCGTCAAACCTACACTGCGGCGGGGAGGAGCTTTGGACTTTGGCTAGGGAACGGATTTGTAACGCTAGCCATCAGCGCCAAATGAGAACGCGTTTCAACAAGATGACTTGGAGGTCGGGGAAGGAGAGCATAAATCAATTTGCGCACAGGGTTCGGCCGGCCGCGCTCGCCCTTCCCGAACCAGTGTCAGACGACACCATGCTGGATAGATTTATCCAATCGCTGCCGCCCAGTCTACAGGATTTGGCCATTTCGGTCCCTGGGTCATTCGACGAGGTGACCGGGAGGGTGGCCATGATGTCCGCATCTACAAGTTCTGAGACCGGCAGGGGCCAATTCCGCGGTGAGCTTGTCAGGCAGATGGAGGACGGAACAGCCCAAGATGAGGAACTCGTCGCCCGCGTCGAAGCATATACTCCGCCAACTCCACTGCCCACCTCTACAGATGACCGTTTCACGTTAGCCACGTGCTACTACTGTAGCGGAAAAGGGCACATCGCGCGGTACTGTGAGAAGAAGAGAAAGGACAGAGGCGTCACTGGAAGCATACTGCAAGGGGAAGGAGTGGGGGGGCGGAAAGAGGCCCACCGGGCTGCCGCCCCGCAAGAATTAAACATACCGCCCCGTGAGGGCCGGACGGCCCTGGAGCGTGTGTGCAGATGCACAGGAGGCCGACAGAGATTGTCGGAGGGGGTGACGGTCTGTTTGACGGTGCGGAGTGGGATTTTGTGGGTGCCCCTAGATACCGGTGCCATTTCGTTATGGGTTGATCGAGACTGATTCCAATCAGTTGGGGGAACATGGACTGCAGACGACTGCTCTGCCCGCACGGAAGAAGGCAGTGAGATGGCGGTCTGCGGACGCGGGGTTTTGAAGTTTTCGCTGTGGGGGAAGGGATTTCGCGAGTCGGTACGCGTGGTTGCCAACCACCCCAGCACCATGCACATTAGTTCCCAATTCTGGAGGAAACATGGCCTGCATCTAGATCTTCCTGCAGACAAGGCGGAGATCTGGGTTCGAGGGCATCGTATCATGGGTCAAGTGCGCAGGCAGGACAATGGCGGCGCGCTTGTTGGACTAGCCGCTGCCGTATGAGACGCAGAAGTCGACGACGCAATTGTCGGCATGGACTTGTCGACTTTCCACCTGGAGAAGCAGCTGCAGGAGTGAATGCGGGCGGTGCTGTGGCGGTAGAGGGCAGTATTCAAAGGCCTCGGGTGCATAAAAGGAGTCAAGCACGAGATCAAGCTAGACCCTGCTGCCCGCCCCGTGTGCTGCCCGGTTCGGAGACACTCGCCGAAGGAGGAGGAGGTGGAGCGCAAAGCCATGAAAAGGCTGCTGGAGCTGGGGGTTGTCGAACACGTGACGTCTCCATGGGAAGCTTGCAATGTATTCGTGAAGAAAAAGGACGGCTCGACTCGAGTTACGTCAGATTTTAGAGAACTGAACTCGGTGACCGACACGGACAGCTACCCCATGGAGGACGTCCGGGCGACCCTGGATTGGATGGGCGGCAAGCGTGTCTTTTCTACGATAGATCTGAAGAACGGCTTCTTTCAGATTGAGCTGGATGAGAATTCGAAGGACTACACTGCAGTGCGCACAGTCCTTGGGCTCTTACGGTACGTCAGGCTACGGCAAGGGTTAAAGAATGCCCCGCTGCGTTCCAACGGGTCATCAATGTCATACTCGGGGACTGCAAGGGAAGAGATGTATGGGCCTTTATGGACGATGTAAGTCTCGGTACTGAGTCCACGGAGGACCACCTAACGTCACTGGAATCCTTCCTACGGCGGCTACTCGACGCAGGCGCCCGGTTGAAGTTCTCAAAGTGCCAGTTTGGCGTCCGAGCTGCCGAAATTCTTGGGCACTGCATTGACGAAGATGGCTCAAGCCGTCAGCCGCCCACGTAAAGGCGATCCCGGAACTCGTAGAGCCAGGAAACGGGGAGGAGCTCATGCGCTTCCTCGGTCTAGTCAATTATTTCAGTGACTTCCTCCACCACTTCGCCGAAATTGCGAAGCAGCTCCATGCTGTGCTGAGGGGGACGGGCTTCAATCGGAAGAATAGGCGCGGGACCCACCTTGTCATTAAGGATTGGGACAGCAGGTGGGGTAGCTGCCAGAGAAAGGCGTGGGAAGAGCTGAAGGCGGTCCTCGGGGATCCCGAATTTCTCGCATCACCAAGGAGGGGAGCAGTCAAGAAAGTCATGACCGACGCCAGTGGGTACGGACGGAGGAGTGCTACTGCAGGAGGAAAGCAATGGCAAATTGCGACCAATTGCTTTTACAAGCAGGAAGCTGTCCGAATCCGAGAGGAAGTTTACCGTCACCGAAAGGGAATGTCTGGCCGTGGTCCACGGGCTCCATAAGCGGCGCCGGTACCTACACGGCGAGAAGGGGGTCACAATCGTAACTGACCACTGCTCCCTGAAATGGCTCATGAGCTTCCGCGACCCGAGAGGGAGGTTGGAATGCTGGATGGTAGAAGTTCAAGATTATGACTTTTCGGTACGGTACGCCCCCGGCTCCGCCCTCGTCGTCCCGGACACCTTAAGCAGGGATGCCATCGAAAAGCCTCTGTGTCAGCGCTGCTTTGCGCCCATCAAGCTCCAAGAGAAAGGGAGCCGGAACGCAGAGGAAGTCACGGCAGTCGTGACCCTTGGGGCCTTCGGAGGAGGACCAAACGCCGAACAGTTACGAGAAGCCCAGCTGAAGGCCTTTGGCAACCCCGTCGAGTGGGTCGCGGCAGATTTGAGGGCCGATACAGTGTGACCAACGAGGGCTTGCTGTGCTTCAGACCACGAGGCCCCGGCAGCGCAAGCTGCTTGGTTGTCCCGCCACAGTTAGTGGGGCCAGTTCTGCAGTTTGTGCACGGGTCCCGGATGGCTGGCCGCTATGGAATCAGGCGGACCGAGGCACGAATTAGAGGTCGCTACTGATGGCCGTCGTGGAAAAGGGACGTCAGAAGGAAGATCGCGCGATGCGTTGCCTGCACTGCCGTAAAAGCGGATAGGCCCGGAAGGAGTGCACGAATGCAGGTGTACCATCCCGCACGCAGGTTTCAGCAGGTGGCTGTAGACGTGCAGACGATAACACTGCGGACACGGGCTGGAAATATCAAGGTCCTCGTCATAATCGACACGTTCACGAGGTTCGCCCGCGCAGTCCCGATTCCGGACGAGAAGGCAAAGACGGTGGCAAGAAAAATCCTCGACGAGTCGGTATCGATCTTCGGCGCTATGGACACGCTCCTGTCAGATAGGGGCCCCAATTTTGTGGGGAACGTTGTGGCAAGTATGGCCGCACAGCTCGGCACGAAAAGCGTCACCACCTGTCCATTCCACCCCCAGGCGAACGGGTGCGTGGAGAGGTGGAACCGGACGCTTGCGCAAGACCTGACATGCTTTGTGTCCACAGGGCAGGACGATTGGGACCTTTACGTCTCGTTGGCCTGCCTACGGTACAACACCGGGGTGCATGAGGCGACCCAATTATCCCCATTTGAGGCAATGTTCGGGATCGAGGCCTTCATGGCTTGGGGTGATGTGGAAGCCGACAGGGTGATGGGGGAGCCCTACAGCACGCAAAGGCACCTCAAGGAGCTCCACAGCAGGCTGCTTAAGTTTGGAATGGAGGCACGCACGAAAGCTGCCAAGCATTACGATCGCAACGTGAGGGGAATGCGCTTGCGGACCGGAGACCGCGTGATGGTGTGGGCACCATACCTAGTTAGTAAGAAAGGAAATAAGGTGGTCCCTTCGTGGCTGGGACCTTATGTCGTGGAACAAATGCTTTCGGACGTAAGCTACAGGCTGCGCTCCGAAATTGCGGACGTGACGGCACGAGTGCACCCGAATCGCTTACGACGCATCTCGCAGGTAGCCATCCAGATCGCAGACCCGAAGGAAGGGGTGTTTCCGGACGGTCTCAGGCTACTCGAGAAGATGACTACGTATAAACAAAGGCCGTGCCTGAGGACGGGAGCTCCTCAGAGGTGGTTCCGAGTTCAGCTACGTGGGCGCGCGTCTCCGAGTTGGACACCGGAGTCCGCACTTCCCGAAGCAATTGTGAAGCTTTACGATGACAGGCAGGGCCACGCAGACCCCGAGTATGGAGAAGGACGCACCGACGCACTGGACAAAGACTGACGGAGACTCCCGTGTCCAAGACCGAGCTTGACCGAGCAACCTGTGAATAGGACCAGTGCTCCCAACCAGTTCTCAAGGACATAGGAAAAGGGACGGGTGTTGCGGGTCTGAATTTAATTCTTTCTTTACACGTGGGACACGCGAGAGCAGTTGCATATGACCCGGCTCTCAATGCGCGGCACAGCCCGACAGTGTCAGGCGAGGACATGGCGAGGACTTGGAGACGTTCGGCGAAGGTGGAGGCGCTGCGGTGACGCGAGGACGTTGCGGGACGACGAGAGCGTTTTTGCCCAATGGCGTCGCTGGAGGCAGACAGGAGGCGCTGGCGGGGCCGCCAGGGCTACGGAAGGTGTCCGGCGGAAGCGCGCGCAGGACGTTGGGCAAGGGCGTAATGGTGGACACGCGTGCGATTGCAGGGCGATGAAGAAGATGAATTGATGTCCTTTTTTATTCGGAGCCCAGCGGTCTAGCATATATGTACTGGAGCAAATTCCCGCAGTCGTCCGACGGCGTGCGACGGCGACGAGTCTAGAATCTCAGTGTGCATCACAGGCAGGACGCAGATAAAGGGAGGTACTATCGTAGGAGTAGGTACTAATCAATTTGCTGAGACGGAAAGAGAAAAGAGATCCTACTGTGAGGAAGATTCTTGTCCGCTTGGCGGTTACACTCTCCTGTTTGAAAGGGCAAGAATTTGACGAGCTTTTTCCGCAAGATCGGGAGGAGTGCTCTTTCGATCGAGAAGGCGTACCAGCATTTGCGGTACGTCTTCAAAAACGCGATCAAGCGGTTCAGCAGAATCTTCTGAATTCGGCAATCCTTTCCAACGGATAAGGACTTTCAAGCCTGTTGCAGTGTCGAGGAGTCTCACCAGTCTGGCCACGGGCATACCCGTTTCGGAAGAAATAACGTCCGACATTACCACGCGGATGTCGAGAGATCTGTCGCGATAAAACTTCAGGCGTGTTCCGTGGATATCTTCTGTCAATCCGTTCCGTAGGTCCTCAACCGTATACACATAATCGGAAACAGCCTTGACGACTCGTCGAGGGCCGCGCCATCGGAGGGCAAGTTTCTCGCCGGCAGAGAAGTCTTCTCTAGCGACGAGAACGTAGTCACCTTCCGAAAATTTCGGCAGCATTCCCCTAGACTGAGATTGCCTATTGCGACTGCGGTTTGCCTGGACGGCATTTCGAACAAGAGGATGTAGGTCCGAAAGAGTATCCCGTAGTCGTTGAACATTTAGGCAGCGCTCGCGCTGAACGTCATCAACCGTGACTGGCTTCGAGCCTTGTGAACGAAAAAATGTAGAGATAGGAGGAGTGGGTTCATGACCCAGAAACCCGGTTATTGGAGAAATGCCGTTTCGCTGCGGACCGGGGACATTGTTAAGCGCAGATTGTACGAGAGGTAGCAGATCCGGCCATTAAGTTTTCTCCAATCCCAACTCCGAGACAACAGAACGGAAAACGCGAAGAAGTTCTTTCCCTAATCGCTCTACGGCACCGTTGCCCCAAGGACAGTACGGTAGGGTGAAATGATGTGGAACTTTCAACCCCCGACTTGTCCGGCGTACAGTATCGTTCTTGAAATGGGTCGGCCCATCGGACATAAGTCCTTTCGGGACATCGAAGGCTGCGCACCAGTCTATGATGGCGGTGGCAGCATTTTCTGCCGAAGTGTCCGGAAATGCGAAAAACGAACAGTAACTGGAGTGGTCATCGCGTAGCATGAGCACATACTTCGCACCTCCGCTGGACAGCCCAATTTCTATGTAATCGAACTGAAGCTGGTCGTTACGTGCTGTTCCGTGCACAGCCGGTCGGAATGGTCGGGGAATTTCCCCCTCCAGTTGTTGACAGGCAATGAATGTAAGCCCGAACAAAGGACCGGATATCCGTAGTCATAGTAGACCAGAAATAGTATTTACGCAAGACTGCTTCGGTTGATGCCGAGCCTCGATGGCCGGCAGAGCCAGTATGCGCGATGATGCATAGCCGCAACTGTAGGTCCACGGACGGATCGGGGATCCAGATAGCCCCGGACGGGTTCTGCCATAATTGGTGAAGCAGGCGTAGGTTGGGGGGACGTTGTGTTTCAAAGTCAGACTGGGACGCGTGAATGGTTTCCATCGTTGGCCATTCAAAATCATCACCTGAAGATGAAGGTAATTCCGGAATCCGAACCAAGCGGCGAACTGTAGGAGATGCAGATCATCGTCCGAGTAAATCAGCCCAGACATTATCAGTCCCCTTGATATGAAAGCACGTGTAGTTATATAAACTAAGGCGTACAGCCCAGCGGAGGACTTTGCGTAGCGTGGTCTGAGAAAGGTCAGGCACACCGAGAGGGGATCAAACAAAAAGATCAGATTGTTATGTTCGGTGTAGAGATCAAAGCCATCTGGCGTTGCGGCAAGCCAATGCAGGCGCTGAAGGGAGGCGAGCACGGCAAAAGCCTCCTTCTCGATGATGGCCCATCTGAATTGAGTAGCCGTGAATTTTCCAGTTAAAAATACCAGAGGCTGATGCCTCTGTTCGGAATGCGGTTTGATTAAGTCCTCGCGAGGAACCTGAGTGAAAATGGCGGACCAAACCTTGTCCGAAGCTTCAGTGTAGAGACAGAGTCTCATTCCCGCCTGACGGTGAGATAGTGTGACTTGATTAGCAAGGGCATGCCTGCATTTTTCAAAAACTGCAAGTTCAGACGCACCCCAATCAAGTGTCGCCAGTTGAATACGAGCGACAGCTCGTTTTGTCCGCTTCCCGGCCCGGGTGTAAACCCGTTCCATAAAGGTATGAAGGGGCTGGATTATGTCCGTGAAATTAGGAATTCCGTTCTTGACCCACTGTAGGGCACAAAGGAATTGCTGTAGATGCGAACCGGTAGTAGGAGGCTCCATGGAGAGGAAGCCTTCAAGGCGGGATGGATCATACCGGGTTCCTGCAGATGAGACAATTCGACCGCACCAGCGGATTTCTTTTGAAAAAAGAATGCATTTGCGCGGGTGTAGTTTGAGATTGTGTTTGGCACAAACCTCCAAAAGGGCCTTGATTGCCAGTATTAGGCCTTCTGCGGTGGGGTGATGAAGGAGAATACGATCCAGCCATGAAATGATTGTGTCCGACAGAGCGGGGGCAGTCAGTTCCGAAATTGCGGACTGCAGGTGCGTAACTGCATTGGTAGTTCCGTGAAGTACTCTCTTGGGAGAATAAATCCCGTCGGGGGTTATGAAGGACTGTAACTCCTGAGAGTCCGGATCAAGCGGGAGTTGCCAATAGCCGTGTGATAGGTCGAAAGTAGCATAGAACCGCGAGCCAGATAACTTACTTAGTTAGTGTTCTAAATTTGGCATGGGGAATTGATGCTTGACAGTGTACTTGTTAACGGGGCGAAGGTCAACAGTGAATCGGAATTGGGCAGGGCCAGGCTTATGAACCAGTGGTCGGGCGCTGGCCCAGGCCGAAGTCGGGTTTAAGTAAACCATATTGTGTTCGACCTGGTTCTTGACGAATTTGGCAAAGAATTCTCGTTGTTCTTGGGAATAATTCCGGAGGCGGACTTTCACTGGCTTAGCGTTAGCCGTCAGCTCAATCCGGAGAGGGCGAATTTTCGCTGGGGGGCCTGAGGAGAATGAGGTTCTGAAGACATCCATGTTTTCTCCGATGATGTGGTCCAAGTTTTCTGCGGCAGCAGGGGGCATGCCATTCTTCTTAGAACTAGTGACCATGTCACTAACCGCCTGACGGATCTCCTCGTGCTGATCCTCGTCAATAGGATCCAGCAAGGATGCGTCCGGAAACGGATCTTCTTCCGTTCTGGCGGTGTTGTAATTAATCCGCGGTCGGTTCGAGGGCAAGTCGGTCACTATAAACTGTTTTTTCTCTTGAATGCGGGTCAGCCTTGCTATCATCATTCCGCTGACGGATCCGCCTTGCGAGAGGGTAGTCGGATTTTCGATATGAGAGCAGTCGGTGCCATCCAGTACCGAAACGCGGTCCTTGAGTAAAGTACGTGTATCCACTTGCAAATGCCGAAGAACAGGAAGTCCAACGAGGAGATCCTCACAGGGGAGGTCACCATCTGCGACGAGAAATGTCACATTGGACAGCGCGAGCTGCCCAGATGACAAATGCAGTACTGTTCGCAGAGAGGTCCAAGATCTTGAAAAGGAGAATGTCTCCGGGTCTTGGCCGGCCTTGAGGGCGACCGACAAACGGACAGGAGTAATTGCGGTTATTTTGCCGACTCCGCGGACGGCGGCCCGTTCTGCAAGGGAGGACGACACAGTACTGTCGTCACTTCCATCGTCGCAACGACCAATTGCGTTGATTGCAGCTTGGCCGTCGGATACTGTAATAGGACATGACGGATGAGCATTTTGGGTGGCAATCTTCTCTTTTTTCGACAGCCGGCCTGCAGTTCCACTCGCCTTCGAGGTTTCATTCCGACTACTGTCAGCATATGTCTTCTGTCCCCGAGGTGATTTGGAAGGGCCGTCCCTAGCGCGGATAGCTTCGAGCTCGGCGAACATTCGGTCTTTATCCGCGGCACTAGCATCAGGACAGTCCTCGATCAAGTGCTTGAGTCCCTTTCCCTTGCAGGGACCAAAAGGACAATCCGGGTATGCACGCTTCGAGCAAGGTGCTGTTCCGGGCTTGTGGTGGCGCAGATCTCCGACATTCGGTTTCTTGTCCGGATTTCCGCCACTGCGGCTAGGTTGGCTCCCGTGACGGCCAGAACGCTTGTTTTTGCCTTCCGGGCCACTGTCGACTAGTTGGAACGGTTCCGATAAACGGACGGAATGTTTCATGAATTCTTTGAAGTCCTTCTTGAGGGAATGTTTGGAGAACTGAAGATCCGATGATAAACGGTCTTGAAGAATCTTGGGCTTGATGGCTAACAGTACATGATAAACCGCCACCCTCGCATTAGCCTCGATGAGCCAGGACAAACCGTTTCGGCGTAGAAGAGCATGGTACGAGACGAAAAGGGATTCCATGCGGGACTTGGAAAATTTGTCCTTCATATTCATCCGTAAATTTCGGTCGACGATATCGTCAAGAGTGTCAAGGGTGGCAGTCTCTTGTGATTCCTCTGCCTTATGATTAAGATGTTCCCGCAAGTCGCTGTCGGATAGTGCATCGTAGCTTATTACTTCAATGAAACCGAGCGCGATTGCGGACTCGAGGTATTCAGGATCTACACAATACTTGAGATTGACCGGTCGAATGGCTTCGGTAGAGATAGATCCGGTTGCAGTGAGTTGCGCGGCACGCGAAATCACCTCCTTGCAGTACTGGTCATACAGCCGGAAGAACACGCAGACTGACTCCGAGTCAGTCTGGAGCAGCCGAGGATGGCTGACGGATGTCGCAACGAAAGACGCGCCTTGCGTCGTTACCGCTTGGGGAAATTCGTGAGAATTCGCCATGGCTTCCGGAGTGTGGCTGCCAATATCAGGCTTGCAGTAAGGGGTGTTCGTTGGAGAATGGGGTGATCGAAGATCTAGCAACACATGAACAAGTATGCGAAGTGATCACTGTGCGATTGCATGGCGATGAAGAAGATGAATCGATGTCCTTTTTTATTCGGAGCCCAGCGGTCTAGCATATATGTACTGTAGAGAATTCCCGCAGTCGTCCGACGGCGTGCGACGGCGGCGAGTCTAGAATCTCAGTGTGCACCACAGGCAGGACGCAGATAAAGGGAGGTACCATAGTAGGAGCAGGTACTACTCAATTTGCTGAGACGGAAAGTGAAAAGAGATCCTACTGTGAGGAAGATTCTTGTCCGCTTGGCGGTTACAATACGGTGGCAGCAAGAGGGGAACGTGAGGTTCGGAGGGGACGGAGAGAGGTTCGCAACGGAAGGGCGGGCAAACGGACCGAGTCCTGGACGGTGGCGGCAGGGGCCTGCTCGAGGAATGGAGGACGGGATGCCGCCGATGGTTGCCAGTATCGACAGTATAAGTTAGTCGCAGCGCGTAGAAAGGAAGGCCATCGAGGGAGAAAGAGGCGACTTGGGAGTAAACTTGCGGACTACTTTCAGAAATCGCTGCTCTTTCGGTCCGTAGGGTGTGCGGCTTGGAATAGCCGCAACAGTACAGTATAAGAAAGCGGCACCGGTCCGAGGGTCGGAAAAGCAACCAAACACCAGAACGCATGCCGAGAGATCAGAATGCAAACAGATCCTACGACACTCTACCCTTGGTACCATTTCTTGCAGAACATCATTGCAGCAGCAAATAAAGCTTCCATCCAGCATGTAGAGCCCACGCCTGTAGCCAATAGCATTATCGAGCGGTAACGTCCCGATTGGGCCGTCACCAAATCGGGTTTGTGACTTCACGCTTTACGCTATCACGCTATTCCAACCGTTCGCAACTGTTCTTTAATCCTGCCGCACCATACAGCATACAGTGCCCAAGGGTAGTTTGTACGGCATACAATAGCCTTATACGACACCGCATCTGTTGACAGCTAAAAAGGGGGGCTGCGCGCGTAGGGGAGAGAGAAAAGCGAGATGTTTATTTCAAGAGGGGGGGTCGGTCCGGGTGTTGTTCTTTTTTTCTGTCCCTCTTGTCGCGGGGTGTCGCGGCGCGCCTTTCTGTTATAGAGGGGCCGCCAGCATCTTCCACTTCCCAGGACCGCCGCCCTTCAAAGGGAGATTGTCCACGTGTACACCTGGCGTGCACGTAGACCAATAAAATCATCTTTGAAGGTCCTGGGGCCACTCCTGGGTACTGTACCCTGTACAGTACCCCAAATCTCCCCCACAGCATC
The DNA here is from genome assembly GCF_000350225.1 of Chondrus crispus. Taxonomy (NCBI): domain Eukaryota; phylum Rhodophyta; class Florideophyceae; order Gigartinales; family Gigartinaceae; genus Chondrus; species Chondrus crispus. The sequence continues at coordinate 120,566 of NW_005179162.1, forward strand.
TATCAAAAAAAGCTTCATGGCCGATGAGAATTACATTTCGCCGGTTTCTTCCGTGCTCTTTCATGTTCATCGTGTTGGCGGCACATTCCTCTTCAAACCATCGGGAGACATGCTCACTTTGTTTTCTTCGTGAGCAGAACTTTCGCGCAACACCGGATTTTTATTGTGTATCAAGCACTCTTCATCCTATCATACTCACGCCTCTCTTCTCTCACTTCTTTTTCACAGAAGGTAAGACCCTGCTAAAACTACTCCCACCGCAAAGACGAAAACTTGGTCATCGCTGGCACGTCATTTTTGTCCTTGGAATGCTGAATGTAAACCCCTGCCTTGAAGTAGCACTCCGCATCCTCCCAGAACGACGCATCTAGCTCCACTGTACGCCCATTCCCTATTACGATAAACTTCTTATCCTTCACGGTCACGGAATAATACGTCGTTCTCGACGTTCTAGTACCGATGAAAGTTCTCTCAACCTTGGCGCCATCACCGTCTTCCGCGTTCAACCTCAACGTCGCCATGATTGCGTTCGAATAGCCGCGATACTCGCGCATCCACACCAAGCGCAGCGCGGGCTTCTTTGTGCAGTGCACCTGCATAAACGTGAATTCCTCCATGTCGGATTCCGGTGTCGGGAACGAGATATGGCCCGCCATGCGATGATAATTTCTGACGCTCCACGCGCTCTCGTCTTCATCCGTGTCAGTTTGTCGCAGCTCGGAGCGACGTCCCTCTCCAGTCATTCGAAAAGTCAAGTAGCGGCCGTCATCGAGGTGGAAGTACTCTTCGGCGACGTCATATGGCTTGTAGGCGACCGTGTTCGATTCGGGTGCCTGCAACTTGGAACGCTCGAGCACATGGTGGAATTGAGTGGCAGCCCGAGGAGAGGTGTAGCCTAGGGCGAGGCCGGATAAAAGGCAAGCGAGGGCGAGTGTGGCGATCATGATGAATGTGATGGGGTAGACCTCGTGGATGGGTAGAGCTGTGGTGAGTCAAAGGGTGAGATGATGGTGAAGCAGGATGCCTTTTATATTGTCTTTTGCAGTGGCGGCTAATGCATATAGGGGCCCACGTTTGAAGCGTTCGCTCGGACTGCGTTGGCAATGTGGTAGTGAAGCTTTTTCGCGGCGTGTGTAGGGGAAAACGTAAACGTATACAGTACGAAACAAGGCAACTGGTACAATGGGAGGCGGGAACTCATCGAGCCAGTGAGAGTAATATCGGCAGGGATTTACTGTATCCTTTACTAGAAGGGCAGTTGACTTGAAAGTGGGCACAGGAATAAAACAAAGTAAGGAATACTGGGCACTGTGCAGTTGATGTCGGGGAGGGCTGAGATCATAGACATTTGCCGCGTACACAAAGGAGATTTCAAAGAAAAATTTGCTGTTTGCATAGAGAATCTCGCGATAGGCATTTCTCGTGATCAGCGTGGAGAGTTACTTGCTCTGTGTTGTACCCTTCAAGGGTACGTGTTGAGCATGAATGATGGAGATGAGAGAGTGAAAACCAGCCTGTTAAGACACGCCCTCAGCCCGTCAAGAAGACGAAACACATCACCCTTTCGACTGAGAACTTTCTATCCTTGCGGCGAGCTACAATATTCGCTTCAGCGAGTATTCGCGCGCGCAGGTGTACGTGATCCGTCGGGCGGCACAACGATATACCAGACTTCCGTTTGTCGCGGGCAGGTACCTTGCTGGAGTCAGTCCGCAAAACTCGTGGTGGGATTTTTCAAACTCGGGTTTAAATTTCTTTACGTCCAGCGAGTTTGTGGGCAAATGGAAAAACAACGCGTTATTTTACGGACAATGTTAATAACGTTGTCCGTAAAGTAACATTGCTTTGCCATTTAATGGCAAAGCAATGTATCCAAAAATTTGCATGTGAGAGAAAGAATGAGCAGAGGTTGGACTCACATGGGCGAGACTTGCATGTGGTACACTATGCACGGGCCACGTGAATACGTACAAGGACAGACAGCAAAAGGGCCCTCTAACAAGAGACATTTGCGGAACGTTATGACAGAAATAGCGACATGGAGTCGAGGCCGATCGAGGAGCGATTCTTGCCGTTTCTGGGATCATCACCATTGCTGCCATTTTTTCACATGCAGAGTGGCTCTTTCAAAGGTTACTGTAACGAGCAACGAGTAAATGTGTAAATGGTGTTCCTTTCTAGCTCAATCTTTGTTTGTTCATGAGCGATATGGATGTATGCTGCATTCAATCCATCTCGAGCCATGGGTGCACGAGAAGGAGGAAACTAGGTCTAGAGAAACTCACTGGGAGGCATGGCGATTGTGATAAGTGTAAAGAAGAAATGACCTGCCTTCCCACGACTTGATGAAAACCTTACAAAAGGTTAGACCCGGTTCAAAAGTTCTTGCTGAATGATCAAAATAGAACATGCGAAAATGCTCCAGTCCAGCAGAACTTGCCAATACTCGACGTCTCGCGTAGAATTGTCATAGCAAATTTGCAGTCTGTGGTGTGATACAGGAAATGAAAGTGAAGGGTGGGGAGAGACACGATTACGTACCTTTACTACATGCAGGTACGTGTGTATCCAATTCTGTGTCGAAAGACCGAGAGATATTGGTGAGAACGTCTTTGACGTTCCCTTGGAGAAAAGCGCAGTACAGTGAATCCTCGCTAACTGCATATGAAAAGTGGAGGGTTTTCGTATGCAGTTGGCGAACATATGCACTTGTCGAAGTGTCCAAACGCCTCATTTTTATTCAAAAAATCAGATATCCGGGTCCGACGGCGGTGATGACGCACCGATGGCGGTGGCGAAGCACTGCATATCTGTTGTCATAAGTTTTACTTGTTTCAGAGTAAGCCTTTGTATGAGGGTTCGATATGATTAACGATCACTTTCTTCATGCAGTTATGCGGTACAGTATGCAGTTCAATATCATATACAGGCTGGAATCGCTGCTCGGCAGCCGGTAGCTGACGAACGAATGCAGTACCCAAGGGTACAGTAATCGAGAATATGCAGAAACCGAACATGCAGTTGGCGAGGATCCACTGTACTGTACTGATTGCACATCCACCGATGCCGAGCGAAACGGCACGCCGCGTTTTGCATCTTGATGTGGAGCTTTACACTTCTGTATCAGGACCTTGTTGGAAGAGAATGCTTCCCAACGAATACCGTTTCAATATGACGATCACAAGATTGTCCTGCAATGGTACGGGGGGCTTGATTGGGTTCAGCCAGAAATTACGCCACTTCGCCAAATCGCCAAAGCCATGATTTTGGCGCCAGCTGTGTAGTACTCGCGACCTAATGCCCACCATCATGCAGTAACGCGCACTTTCACTACTGGTTTCCATGTTTCTTGACGACCGGAAATCGTCGTCTTTGCCGCATGACAAAAGTTGATTCCACAGTGGCGTCATTCGTGTGTTGACGGGTCTTAGCAGGGCACCCCGCAGAGACTAAAGATTTTTGCGCGAACGATTACGAGCAGGCGTCATTTTCTGGATGTGATAAAAAGCGAGTCAGGTCGTGTACGCAGTTACTGCCCCCCACAAAGATGCCTTCTTGAGAACAGGGCTTCTCATCAGATCGGCTGTAGGCTTTGAAGAGAGGAAGAGGGGTGGGGAGTTGTAGGCAAGGTTGTGTCGAAAGGACAAGAGGAAGGAGGTGGTGGACGAAATGGAGTTCGGTAGCTTAGACGCTGCTGTACAGTATGCGTGTCGTAGCCCTACCAAGCGAGCATGAGCTGAGGGCCAAGAAAGCTTCGCATCAAAGCAGTATCGGTGAGGTCCAGGTCCATTTTCAGGGCGCAGCAGGTCGGGGTTTTGCATTGCAGAGAGTCCACCATAGAGCCCAGAGGTTATGACCAATAACAACCCCCATGGTGCCTGCGCACTATTACGCAGCCTGTTGGATGACGTCTCGTCGAGATGGGTTGATAATTGTGCCGCCCAGAAGTTTTAGTTTTGGGCGTAGGCTGGTCTCGAAGAGAAGGGCCAGGGTAGACTAGGACGCTTCCGGGGCAGCGAGCTGTATTGGGGAGCAAGAGAGGGGTTACGTGGGAGTGGGGAAGACCAGCCGGTTTGAAGACGCAAACGCACTTCGGACTGTCTTGTGGCAGTGTACCATTCCGTAGCTGTGATTCAAGATCATCGCCTGATGGCCACTGGGATCTGTTGCCTGGGCACCCATCCCCTTGGCCTAGTCGGTCACCATGCGATCCACGTAGTGGCACGACATTTCAATTTGTGCTTCGATCGGATAGAAGGGAATCGCCAAAGGATGATCTCCACCCCTCTATCTGGAGTCAAGAGGAAGCACTTGAGGCATAGGCACCTCTCCCTTGCCACATCCGTTCTTCTCTTGAAGAGTACGCACCTTCGATGAGTCGGGCTGACTTCGACGAAGCGATGCGGCAGACCATGGAGGGAGGTTTTCGAGGAATGGAGTGCAGTCTGAGATGAATGCTGGTGAGCGTAGGGCAACGGGAATGATACTTGGAGCGAGATAATTGGAGATCTTTTCTACCAATGGAGGCCGATGAATAGTTCTCTAGAATTGTTGCATTACAGTGCCTCACGTGCAAAAAACTAACAGTGAGTACCTCCTGTGAAACTGCGCGTCACGAAACGCTTTCAAAAGTTTCCGTTTCGTAAGCAATAAAACTTGCTAACAAGGGTCACCTCTATGGAAGTGTTCTTGATCTAGTGTCTATGGGTACCTAGGGAGCAGGACCGGTTATTTGTTGACTGCGCCAACCAAGCTCGGGCATCAAGAGTGTTGATACAAATGCCATACTTGAATAAACTGCTGGCGGTGACAGTGCAATTATCCTTCTTACCAGTGTAGATCGAGAGATCGTTCCCCTGGACTGGTCGTGAAACGGTTTTGTGGGCTCAAAAATCACTAAACTGAAGTAAAAAGCCGACGCCTTGCTTTTATGCTGCTCCTGGCACGCCCAATTACGAACGCGTGCAACAAAGTCCCATGGTTAACATCCATTCCTACTTTCTCCCTCACATTTAAATCATTGAGGGCAATTTTTTTTAAAGCAAATCTTGCGTCGTGTCCATCATTTATTCCTCGTTTGCAATCTGGTGAACGTTAAACTAACAATAACCATTACATGTTTTCCGCACCAATCTCCAAATGTCGCATTCATTCATGACTAAAGTCATGAATGAATGCGATATTTGGAAAAACTACTCCCACCACAAATACGCAAACTTGGCAGTCGCCCGCACATCATCATTCTCCTCCGAATGCTCAATGTACATCCCCGCCTTGAAGTAGCATTCTGAATCCTCCCAGAACGTCACATCCAGGTCCTCTCGGTCATCGTTCAGAGCTAGTACAATCCTGCTATCTTCCACAGTCACGTCGTAATGAGTCACATCGTCGCTCCTTGTTCCTAGGAAATATGTCTCCTCACTAGCATCACCACCTTCTTCCTCATTCATCCTTAGAGTCGCCACAATCGCATCAGAATTGCCGTCATACTCTCGCATCCACTCCACACGCAGCGCAGGCTTCCCACTGCAGTGCATTTGCAAGAACGTGAACTCTTGCATTTCTGCGGCCGGCTCTGGGAGGGAAATATCAGCCTGCAGTCTGTGATAATCTCTCACGCTCCAGGCGCTTTCTTCTTTATCAGCGTCCGTTTGGCGCAACTCGGAGCGCCGTTCCTCGCCGTTCACTTGAAAAGTCAAGTATGTGTCATCTTCGAGGTGGAAAAACTCCGTGGCAATCTCGCATGGCTTGTACGCCACTGTGGTCGAATCGGAGGCTTGAAGCATGGAATACTCGAGAACATGGTGGAATTGAGTTGCAGAGCCCGGGGCAGAGTAGCCTAGATCGCTGTAGAGCAGAGCCGGAGTTGCGGGCTCGGGAGCGGGCTCGGGAGCGGGCTCGGGAAGGGTGGAGCCAAAGGCAACGCTAGCGGAAAAGCACACGAGAAAGACAGTTTTGATCATGATAGAGATGTTGTTCGAACAAGTCAAGAGAAGTGGTGAAGAGAATGTTGTGATCATTCTGCTATGTAGGTTACTCGCCTGCTTTTATACTGCAGCATCTGCTCATGCGAACGTCATGCAGATACATCTTCTCCCTCATTATTTCATGAGCAGGAGATACGCCGAACATTATTATTTCTCTGAACTGCGAAAATAATTATCCCCTTAGCTTGTCTGTCCCTTTTCACCCCTCTAAATACTTCCCTCCTCACCTGGCTACATCAAAGACATATTGCTGATCACTCGTCATTTGCTAAAAGGTGAGGTGAGTGATGCTTCGCTAATGGGTAGGAACTTCACTATGGAGAGACTGGGCATAATAGTAGGTTCTCATGTATGGTATTGCAGACATATATTAAATTGGGAATTTCAAGAGTCATTTTGGACATCATTTCCTTCAGGTACTTGTCCTCGGCGATTACATCTTGTAGAAAACCGGGATACCAAGTCTCAATTTGGTTTCGAAATTATTACACATACGGTTCAGTTTTATGGCTGCTTGAAAGAGCTTCTTTTCCAGCATTTCTAAAAATGACCGGGAAGGGCATGCAGTTCTAACTAACTAATCTCTTCCTTCCACAACGTAAAAGTCAAGTACGGCGGTGCGTGCACCTTTATCCTTCTTGGCGAGAAAGCGCAAGTCTGGAAAAGACTAGGTTACAAGTGACCAGATATGAGGACAGTTGTTCTCACATGAAGACAACGGTCGGAAAGACACTTCAATAACATGTTTGCAGTACTGTAGCAGTGCAATTTTTCGTCTGACGAATGTAAACTACTGGATCGCTACCCGAGACTAGGCGTAAAAATATTTCTGTGAGCTTCAATGTCATCACAGATCCATGTAAATACAAATGTGTGAACAGAAGACCGATGCCTCCTCGTTTACTCGTCGTCGCTCGCTAGTTATAAGTCTATCCTGAAGGACAGACTGTCCTGTGCGGTCTGAGACTGCAAAATGACTATTGGCGAATGTGATTGTGCGGTCTGACAGTCCCCGGGTTCGCCAATAGGGGTTTTGGGTCGACGAAGCTGAGCTTGTTGAGTAGAGTTTTCGTGCGTTGTGGGCCGAGTGGCTTTGTGAAGTAGTCGGCGACGTTGTCCTCAGAGGGGATGTGTTGGATTTTGATGTTTCCTCGTTGAATGTGGTTGTGTATGAGGTGATGTTTCACATCGATGAACTTTCGACGTTTGGTGGGCGCCGAGTTCTGTGCCACGAGGATTGTTGCCTTGTTGTCTACTAGAAGGGGGGTTGGTTCGTGCTCCGGTTTTTGTGCGTCGGAGAGGAGACGGCGGAGCCAGTGAGCTTGTTGCGTGGCTGCCGTGGCCGCGAGGTATTCCGCCTCACAGGTGGAGTCGGCTACTACGGATTGCCGAGCTGAGGTCCAGCTGATCGGCGCGTCGTGGAACATATGTACTGCTCCGGTTCGGGATCGGCGTGCGTGGTCGTTGGCGAAATCCGAGTCGCTGTATGTGCGGAGGCTTGGAGAGGAGTAGACGTACTGTAGTCTTGTCCGCCATGTAGGTGGTGACTTGTTCGGGGTCGTAATGTGTCCCCGGGGTCATGCGGTCGCCGCGTGCTGCGCAGCGTGCCTTGCGGTCGGTTACTGTACCGTTGTGATCCCGAATGTACCTGAATGTCATTGTGAGTGGTATGAGCTTCTCATGTATGGGGATCTGTCGGTCTGGTATCCATTTGATGGTTCCTGTCGCGTCTAGCTTATCGAGCTCTGTGTCGTGTGCATGTTCCCATTCGGCAGCGTCAGGGTAGGTTCTGGCTTCTTGTCTGGTACGGGGGTCGGGTGTGGTGAGTTGTAGTCCGGTTCCGCGTGTTGCTGCTGGTGAAGTGCGGAGGACGGCTGTTGTGGTCACTGTAGGGTCATGTGTTTTTGTGTACGGACGGAAGTCTTGCGTGCGTGTGATGTGGTACTTGCTTGTGTGTGTATCTTGCACTGTGATCGAGTGGGGGCTGTTGGAGTACATGTATCGTACTGCTCGGCTGCGTGTGTCTAGTTTGCGTTTTGTGCCGTACATAGGTATTGTGCCTAATTGTCCGAAGATGAGGAGCTGCTTCGGCTTTGCTTTCTGTTTGTGCCATAGTGTGTGTGGGGCTTGTCCCGTGGCCCGATGGGGTATGATGTTGTATTTATAAGCCGCATCGCGTACTGCGTCCTCCCAATAGGCGTCCGGTAGGTTGGCGTGGTGGAGATTGGCTCTGGCGGCGTTCATGAGAGTTTGATTAATTCTCTCTGCAATAGAATTTTCCTGAGGCTGATGCGGGGTATTGTTCTCGTACTTGATACCGAGGGAGGCGTAGGTGTGCAGCGCGTGGTTGGATTTAAATTCGCGTGCGTTGTCAGTGCGGTAGGTTCGAGGAAGGCGGTTGCGTTGCTTCAGCAGCGCGAAGAATTGCGGCATGATGATTCCTACTTCGCTTCGGGATTTGAGAAAATACAGCATGACGTATCTGGAAGCCGCATCTATGTACGTTAGGAAATGGTGGTTGCCGTGGTTGGATGGAGGATGGATAGGGCCGCATGTGTCAGAACTTAGATAGTCGCCCGTGTCATAGTGGTGTTGAGTGGGAGAATGGCGTGCCGGTCGTTGCTTCGCGTGTGCACATGCGGAGCATGACAGTCGGTTTTGGGTGGCGGCGAGAGCGGGTGGAAGGCCGTGTAGCTTCCTCGATTTGGCGATGTCTTGTATTTTGCGTAGGGGGGCATGGTTGAGCTTTAAATGCCAGTGGTGTAAGATCTTGTCTGTGGCCTTACAGGGGATCGGTGGGATGGGGGGTGCCGGTATTGAGCTTACAGGTAATGGTGTGATGGATTTCCTTTTTGTTGTAGTGGGAGGAGGGGCTCGAGTCGCGATGAGGCGCGGATTGGCAGGGGTTTTTGAAGGGGTTTGTGAACTGTGTTTTGACGACGGCGTGGGTGTTTTGGATCTGGGTTTCGGGGCGGGGATTGTGCGTGCTCCCCTTGCCTGTGCGTTCTTTGTTCTCTTCCATGCATACGCGTTGATGGCGGGGTCCCATGGGGCTGTGCCTAGGATAGTTCCATGGGAGCGCTTGTCGAGTATGTATGCAGCGTTGGGCGTGAAGAGGACGTTGCCTCTGGTCTTGGTGATGGATCGCACCGAGAGGAGGTTGCTTGTTATGTTTGGGGAAACAACAGCGGGGATCTTGAGTGCATGTCCCTTATTCGTCTTGATCGTCGTCTGTCCGGCGTGCGTGCATTTAACGATTTGGTTAGTTGCGGTTTTTGTTTTGTGCTGTATGGGTTGTGGTGTCTGTATGGAGGCGAGGT
>NW_005179163.1:0-56710 GCF_000350225.1 Chondrus crispus
TTGGGGTTGATCATGTCAAGCATCTGGCATAGAATATGTCGTATTTGGACAGGTTCGTGACCGAAGCACTCCATGCGGTGCAGCTGCTCCGCGTAGAAAAATTCCATGTCATACATTGTTACGAGTCCGTCACCGTCCATATCAACACAACGGAACCAGTAGTCGATTGCAGTATCACTCGTATTGTCATATTCGCTAAGGCAAAACCAAATGAAATCTGCGTAAGACATGAACCCAGGATTCTCTGGGCAGTGTAGAGGACGAGCATAGCCACCAAAGATACTCTATCACATCATACAAACTTTGTAGCGCGGTTGCAAAGCCACTGAGTAAGTTTAATGTTAAAGGATATGTAAAGTAGAGCAGAGTTACACTGTCATTGCCGGCCTCCAGTTTGTATGGGAGGTTCAAAGTGCACTCCTCGCGTACGACAGTTATTGGTAGGATGTTTCAGTTCTTCAGCTGAGTTAAAACGGGACGCTGCCATTCACATTCCATGGCGAGACAGAAATGGAAAATCATCATCAGCTCCTTGAACTATCACACTCTAAGGAGCAAGGGCAGGGGCATGGCTGGTATCTGTTAATCGCTCTGGAACAAGCGCGAGTGCATGGGCAAATACATCGGCTGCCGTCGCGTGCAGCCTTGGGTAATTCAGTAAACCGGACATCATGCTGAAGATGCGAGCTTCTGGCCGCAGCCTTCGCCACCTTTGGCATATCGGGCTTAGTGAATCTAGGTACCACCACCCCTGTGACCAGTGCGAACCCAAAAGCTGCGATGAGGACAATGAGGGACAGGTTGAACTTGGCTCCGTGCATGATGGATATGTTCTTGGTTGAAAAGAAAATGGCGATGAGGGTTTGGCACAAGTTCGATTAGAAGCAAAGGAGATGAAGAAGAGGTGAAGGTTGTGATGGGTTGGAGTGGGTCGGTGATGGCACCTCACCGCCTCTTATATACTAAAGAGAGCTGGAGGTCAAACTGAAGGAGAGATAAAATATCTTGGCAGCAAGCAGCATCAGAAGCCATCGCACACTGGTTTACGTTGAAACCATAAGCAGTAAAAGAGAATGCATGTTGTGAAACACAGAAATGCAAGTATGATGCAGAAGGGGCGATAATGCGCCAAGATATTCAAGCCTCGGAAGAGATGGGGGGATTGCTGTGTGAGATTGCCTCCTCGTTGTCGGTTGTTTGCTCGTTGTGTTAATTGAAAACAACACCGTGTCACAAAAAGAGACTAGACCGTGTCTGGCAATTGCGGACGTCAGAAGAGTACAAAACAAACGGAACCTTGCAGTAAGACGGCGATTCTCGCTCATATGACAATCCAATAGTGCATTCTAGCTAGGTCGGTGTATATAACGAACACTGGTTGGATTGGTTCAAAAACAAGAAAGAACGCAGCTCTAGTGGGAATCCAGTTTAGGGAAGCAGTCTGCCTCGAGAATATCGAGGATGAGAGAAAGTTCAGTTGGTAATCCACTTGCTCTTGTTCTTTCTGTTGGAAGGTGTAACGGGTGTTACACCTACGTAAGAAACTGCCGGTGTGGAATTGCTGAGGCCTTGTGGTCTCTTTGTTCCAAAGTTTGGACCGCTCAATTACCCGCAATGTAATGCTGCAAGAATTGCTGACGCCAAGGTAATGAAGTAAAAGACTTACAATATGATGAGGAGTGGCATCTGTTGTTCTCTTTACGTGTTTGCAGATTGCTGCTTGAATGACAATGCAGATGCGAGTTGTTTGAAACAAGTTCAAGGGGGTAGGAAACCTGAGCATATATGAATGTATGTAACGGTGTTTCGTTCCTTTGAGCTGGCGATGACAAGCATGTGCTTGTCACCACCAGCCGATTCTGGATGGAATGACGATCCGTGGCACTGGCAAAATTCCCATACACAGCCTAGTGCAACAGAGTTCATACGTGAAGAGAGTCTACGAGAGTGAGTACGGTACAGTACAGTGACGGAGGGCCGAAACCATGTAAGAGGTAAGAGAAAGGAGAAGAGCATGGGAAGTGTTGCACCAATGCTTACCATGTTGACGAGGGGGTGGCTTGCTGGTGATGTCGCCATTGTCAACAATGGGAGTCATCGTTGGATGCTCCATTGGAGGCCGCTGATTCGTGCACGTCGACACGTGGTCAAGCAAGCAGCTATTTGAAGCAACGGTACAAAGCGATTCGCTGTGGTCGTGGACTCCTGTAGTCGTCGCAACAAACACACTAAGCACTGGTGCGCAACATCCTGCAACGTTCGGTTGCGAGGAGAAGAGAGGGTGATAACTTCCTACAAAACTTGGTTTTCGCCAACTGCGGAAATTCTCAGAATAGAACCGTGGGAGTTGCACGTGAATGATTCGCTTCCGCCGGCAGTGTCCCAGTAGGAAATTTGTTTCGGTCATGTGGCGAGTTTCCGTGGCGCCTCTGTAACGACTTGCCTGGGTCACTTTGAAGCTAGCGGGACAAAACGTTCCTTCGAATAGAGTCTCCAAGCTCGCCTCTTCCTCGACAGCAGACATGTAATGCGCGGCAGATGCATCATCCATGCCCTAGAGCAGCAGCGCCGGAGGAGGCAGAATCTTTCGCAGCAGCGCACCCAATAGATGGAGAACGACATCCATTGGAAGACCGGGATTGGACGCGCGGAAGGGAGCCCTCTTTAAAAAGACGTATTCTTCAACTCTCCGAAGAAGATAAGACGTCATCACCCTTACACAACTTACATACGACAGTGCGCTTTGTCAGGGCGCGCAGCGTTGAGATCTCCTTGTTGTTCGGCTCTCGACTGACGACACCAGCTGCATCGTCTGCAGCTGGGACATCTCTTCTTCTTCTGCCATGATGGAATGATACGGAATAATAATCCCAAACCCTCGTCACACGATACATTACCCTCTTCCGTTAAACCACCCCAACATCACCAAAATTGTTTGGAGCCACGCAAGGAGGAGTGTGGCTTCCAAGCTGGTCACAGCGGCACGAGACTACAGATGTGAATAACTGGGAAGGAGACCGACCTACTCTTGGGTACTGTATGATACATACTGTACTCGTGCCTCACACAGTATATAATCACTAACTCCAACGTAACAGTTTGCAGCACGAAGATTAAATATCATCGGAGGTTGACTGTGCCGCCAGCAATGTGACTGCACTTGAATAGCAACACTTCTCCTAGCTGCCCCTCCCTCCCCCTGTCTTTTTAACAGTCCCTCATCTGCACCGTAAAAACAACCAGAAGTGATGTCTGTCTTCAACAAAATGGCACAGTCAGAAGCCTATCGAAAGTTGCTACAGTAGATACCAACAAAGGCAAAGCGAACAACTGGCCAGCCTCTTTGCAACACAACTCTTCTTTCATTTTTGCTGCAGTACAGCGGTACCCCTTCCGTTGGCTAACAACAACAAACTCACAAGACGCTTCAATGACACAAAATAATTGCCGGACACGTCATCTGCCACCCTTCATCTACCTTTCCCATCGCTAGTGTCGCCGCATGCATGTCCACGTCCCGACTTTACGCGTCTTCCGAGCCATCACACGACCTATTTCGGCAACACCATAGTTACACACGTAGAAGACGCCCCCGGGGGTTGAAAGGTGATGCATGTGAAGCACACTTTCGTAAACTGATAGGCAGCGTGTGTTGTTTCGCTTTTAGCGCATCTCGTCTTTGATCTGTGTTTTGTGGAGAAGAATCAGCTACTCAGCTTCATGTGATCAGTGCCCGCCATTTCCGTTCCTCTGCATTGGTATGGGCAGTGCAGGCAAAGTTCTGCCACTGGAGCTAATCGGAGGTTGTTGCAAAGCCGGTGGAGCAGCATATGGGCATCGCAACACGCATTGACTGCAAGGCAGACAAGGTTTTTTCTGCCTCTCTTGTTTTTCTTTGCTGTGCAGTTTTTGTGTTGCGATAGGCAAACTCGAGGCCTGCAACTTTCAACAAACCACTACCGCACGGCACATCAATTGCTTTTTTGTGACTCCCACACTTACGTCACACTGTATAGTCAGATAAGCAACACTCACTCGCCCTCGGAGCGTGACTGCTCTGCAACAATTATGGCAGCATGACTTTCGTGTGGAGTGATAACTTAGTGCACATGCATTCCCATGCAGTTTTGCATCTCTTTATGTTCTATAGGTTGTCCTCAAGGACACAAGGTTCAGCAAAGACCATGTCGCACGCTAAAACTCTCATGCGGAAGTCCTCTTCAATCATGGACGTCAACGTGTAATTCAGAAAGATAACACGTTCCCATCTTCCGGTGTACAGAGGCATACAGGCGTTGCAAGGATAGATATGTACGGAGTTGTTCTTCCTTCAATCTCTATAAACGAGGACACTCTGGACATGCCCTTGCTCCCGCTCAGATTTCAAAATGATATGAAGTTTTTTCCCTTCTCAGTCAAGGACGAAATCGCTTTTTTAATACTTTTCAAGAAAAAGGCTTGCATTTCTGAAATCCTTTGTCCGAGGATTAGCACGTTGCGAACGGTACCGTCATGGCACTACCGTAGTCTGAAAAGAAGAAACGATGGATTGCGCGGCACGTTGATAGCACTCCCTTTCAAATGAGTTGGATGCATTGATGTATTACGCGTATAGATTGGTGTTGTAGCGTTGCAGCGTCGAAAATCCCGCGGATTCTGCTGTCCAGATGGAAAGCGACTCATAGGAGGCCAATTGGCATCATATGAGATTACTTTTCAGCTTTTTCTGGACTTGTGCTCTCTTGGTAAGAAGGCTCTCTCCGGTGCACTTGGCTTCTGGGTTCCGTAAGGGCAGATTTTAGAGAACTGCTTGTCCTTCCGGGCGTCTTCAGATATGCCTGACAAAGAAGCTTTTTTGAGCAACCTTGACATGTTTCGTATTGATGTCTTCGAAACTAAAACGCCCGTATAAAGCGCTATTGATACTGTACTTAAATCCCTATTGCATTATAATACTTTTATAGTAATCAAGACTGCTATCCCGATGGTTTGCAACGAGTTATTGCCGAGGGCGAGTACGTTAATGAAATGGTATCCAAGGTGACTTCATACGTTTGCGATTTAATGTATACATCGTTGCAAAAAAGCTGGCTTCAAATGAAGCCATGCTTGACGTTACATGATGCACATCGCTATTCGCCCAGGAAGACAAATATGGCTCGTCGTGAAGGAGAAATTCAGCTTCATAGATGGAGGGACAGAATAGATCTAGAAAGGTATTTGGTGAGGGCACGTGGGCGGCGGAGGTAAGCAATGGGCAGTAATTCTTTCGACATACCGTCCAGTATAAGCGCTGACGTCTTGGCAAGGCGGCTTGCATGCAGAGCATAGTTTTTTGTTGATGGTGCAGAGCAAGGTGTCGTTGTTAAGACAGGCCCAGAGGGCCTGTCTGAGGGCCTTTTTTATCAAGTCCGCCTTGATTGCCACAGCAGTTACTGGATTCGTTCCTGGAGGGGAGCATACACCGGCTCTGCTGTACAATGCAAAAGCGGTACAGGGGAACGAGGGCCATTGGTGTAACGATTAAGGACATACAGTATTACATGCGCATTGGTCTTGTCGTGCTCGTCCTACAGCTAGGGATTTCTATGATTGGCACCCCGGTACACTCTGTACCCAGAGTAGCATAGAGCACATGGGTGCACCGAGGTGGACTTGCCACTTTTATCTGCGGCATCGATACCAAATGTGGCGTCGACGATGAAGAGCTGTGGCGGCCTACGTTCATCGCCCATGCAAGGAACGTCAATTATACAGGACGACATGTCGTCCGCCTTGCTGAGCGGTCTAGACGTCAAGACGTCACTCTGCTCTTGCCAAAAAGCATGCGCCGTTACTCGGATGGTGTCATGCGAACCTGTGCCCACTTGTGCAAGGCGGTACGAGAATTCGCGATTCTACCATCTGTCTTGCGAACGTATGGTGACGTGTGCAAGGCAGGAGCAATGCCTACAAGATCCGCATCTCGCGCGCCTGCTCCGGCACCGACTCGACCACGAGCTCGACGCACGCACCGCTCCTCCGAGGCGGCAGCGGCGTGCATGCATGCTGTTGCCGCTTGATACGCGAGCAGCGCTTGGGGATAGCGGCGGGGACGGGGGGGGAGTGGGGGGGGGGGGGGGGGGGGGGGTGGACATATGTGCCACGCCTCTGAAAAACCCTTGTTCTCTGCCAACGTGTCGGACGAAGCCAGAAGTGAAGCGCGTGCATCAGTCAGGCCTCCGCAGAAACAGAAAAATGCCCTAAAGATCGAACATCAATTTCCTTTTATCCGGAAAAATCAACGCTGTATGACCCCAAATGCAAGTGCCACGTCATGCTTCAAGCAAGTTATCCGTGCGCAGCGCTAGCCGTTTGCGCTTTCATGAGCTCCTCTTGGCGATCGTAAGCGGCCGTTTCACGCTTCTGAGCCACAAACGCACGCGCTTTTGCCCTCCGTTCCGCCATGGGTCGAACGCACCTCTTGAAGGCCTCTGTACTCATACCACACAAAGATGCACGCCTCCCCAGCGCCGAAGCACGAATTCGATTGCTTTCTCTGCGGGTTTTGTCCACTCGACGAGCTGCTTTCTGCGCCGATTCACAAGCCTTCCATTCCTTTGCGGCTTTCTTGGCCTGGTCAGCGGCCATCTTCAGGCGAACTAACTGTAGGGCTCTACTAGATGTGAGGACAGCACCGTTGGTAGTGTATACAAACCCATTTTCACAAAGTTTCGATTCACAGCTTCCCGAGTTCGCTTTTTGTATGCGGCGGAGGTGTTTCGTCGAGCCATTGTGCCGGATGTTGTCTTGCCACTGGCACAGTAGTGAAGGGCATTGAAACCGAGGTCCGTGATAAAGGGTTGGACTCAAAGAGGAAGAAGGGCGAGCCTTTTGGCTCTTCGTGCTTTCGATTTTCAAAGAGTCCGCCCAATTGCATAGAGAAAACAGCGTTTCTGGGAGTAGTGACGCTCACTCTCTTCAATAAGCAGATTTATTTTTAAATTCATCCACGTCGTATTGTGCTATGAGATCATTTGTCGCTGCTTGCCAGGGAAGAATTCTCCGCTGGCCCCAGTAATGGGTCCTTTTTTTCTATTTTTTGCATGTTCAATTGTTTGGGGTCTGTTCCAAAAATAAGGGAACCCCCCCTTTATGTCCTCACATCAATCGCGACAGAAAGACTGCGCGAAGGCGATTGCGCATAATTCGTAATCGTGTGCAGATACGCCCGCTGCCCAATGAAGCTGCGCGCCCTGCGCACCTGAGATACGCGCTCTAATGGCGTCCGCACACGTGCGGTTCGTCGCAAGGCAACCACCGGCCATTTGTTCTCTCGTCTCCCATTCGGCGCATGCTGTCCAATCGAGGGAACTCGAGGCCGCCGGACCCTCTCCCATCGCCGCGGCGTGCGCCAAGTGGCCGCGCGCTGTCCCAGTGCCGTCGCCACTCCTCACCATTGGTGCTCCCCCGCCGCCCGGAGGACCTCTCCCGACCACCGCGCCCAATCACCCCCCGTGCTCCCCCCCCGCATCCGCGCCAAGGGACGCTCCCATCTCCGTCGCCGCTCCAATCTTTCCGGCAATCGCTTTTCCGCCGTCAATCCACCGTGCCGTCATCTCTTCCTCCAACAACCACCGTTTTAGCGACGCTTCTCAGCCCTCCCCCGCCTCGTCCGAGCCGCTCTCACACCTTCCCCTCCCCTTCCACCCTCAACCCCCTACTCAACCATGGTCGCCCAGTCCCAGTTACGCGCTGACAACCTTCCGATGGCGCCCATCGCGCCGGAGTCGCTGACGATAGGGCAGATCCGCGCGGTGGTGCCTGCGCACTGCTTCAAGCGTTCGCTGCTCAAGTCGCTGCGCTATCTCTGCACCGACCTGCTCATGATCGCCGCGATGGCCGTTTCCGTCCGGTGGCTCGACCAGCATCTCACGGACTTCGGCGTCCCGCGCTGGGTCGTCTCGTTCGTCGTGTGGCCGATGTACTGGTGGTGGCAGGGCGCCGTCACGACCGGCGTGTGGGTCCTCGCGCACGAGTGCGGACATCAGTCGTTCTCGCCGTGGAAGAGCGTCAACGACGCGTTCGGCTTGGTTCTGCATAGCGCTCTGCTCGTACCGTACCACTCGTGGCGCATCACGCATTCCCAGCATCACAAGAATACTAATCACACGGAGAACGATCAGGTCTTCGTTCCGTCTACAAAGGAGCAGTACAACCATAACCACGGTATTCAGATCGAGAATGGAGTGCGCAAGTATCGCCACGCCATTCTGGAAGCCATGGAAGAAACCCCAATCGGCGATTTGTTAGGCATCTTGCAGATGTTCACGTTCGGATGGTGGGCTTACCTTGCGGCCAACGTTGCTGGTCAGAACTATGGCAAGGGTGCCAATCACTACAACCCCAAGGCGCCCATGTTTTCGCTGCGCGATTATTGGGATATCGTTGTGTCGGATATTGGCATCTTCGCCGCGCTAGGCGTGCTTGCGGGCTGTGTGCACAAGTTTGGCGCTAACAATGTCGGCAAGTATTACTTCATGCCATACATGTTTGTTAACATGTGGCTCGTGTTGATTACCTACTTGCAACATTCCGACCCCGCCATTCCTCACTACACGCCGAAGGAGTTCAATTTTGTGCGCGGCGCTCTGTGCTCAGTTGATCGCGATTACGGAATCTACAATATCTTGCAGCACCACATTGGCGATACCCATGTCGCCCACCACCTCTTCTCGCAGATGCCATTCTACCACGCTCAGGAAGCTACGGAGGCGATCAAAAAAGTGTTGGGAGATTACTACTATAAGGATGATACTAACGTGTGGCAAGCTGTCCGACGCTCGTGGGCGCACTGCAAGTTTGTTGACCCCAACGATGGCGATATCATGTATTATCACAACTACAAGATGGAGGATTTGGCTGCCAAGGGGCAGTAATTTTTCATCGCTGCCCACACTACGCTTATTCAACCTCGGAGAGTTTTAGATACCAGTTTAGTTTCGGTGGTATAGAAATAGAACTCCTGCCTTCCGCTGTCTGCGGCAACAGTACTGCAGAGGAACGGCACACTAGTTTCGCTCCTGTTCTCACGAAGTAGACACTCGATTCACCAGTGAAGCGCTCTTGCGTACGAGTTTGGTTTTGAGGGGGCACTGTCGTCAGAGTCACACGCCACCAGAATCCACGCTGACGATCACACGAGTATAGAGATCCAATAAATCTGCACAGCACACAAAAGAAAATCTACCACCGATCTTCTTTATTTTCGTCCAAGTCTTGGTCGCCTGGTCGAGTTCCATTTGCTGACGTCCATCAAGGATCGTTAAGTAGCCTGCCGCTGCAGACGTACAAAGTACGCGAAAGAGCGCAAAATCTACGGGACAAAGATATCAGAGCGTCAAAAGAATACTGGTCGCAATTTACGAATTGTCTAAGTGCCAATACGCTTGGCCTCTTCAGCCGCTAATGCCTTCCTCTTCTTCTCCGTCTTGTGCTGAGACTTGATACCCATAATTCCACCGCCCCATCGCTTCCTCACTTCCTCGAACCTATCGTTGAAGTTGGACACGCAACTCTCAGTGATCTTCGAGAACTCAGCCCTGTCCTCAGGACGCACGCCGGTGAAGCAAACCGCCGTCGCATTCTTTTGGTGCACAAGAGTCCCGAGACGCGCGCGGCACTTGACAATGCAGTATGGGACGTCCATCTTTCTGCATAGGGCCGGGAGCCAGACGACAAGCTCAAGCGGATCAACGTCATGGGCGATAACGACGAGGGTCGCCTTCTTCTGTTCGACAAGCTCGGTGACGTGGTTGATACCGAACTTCAAGCTGACGGGCTTCTTCGTCGAAGTGGCATCGCCACCGGCCTCTTTGGCCTCAGCCAGAGCGGCGAGTCGCTCCTTCTTTTGAATCTGCGACTCCGGCTTGTACTTGCTCATCAGCTTAAAGAGGGCGCTCGTGGTGGAGGCGTCCATCGGGAGGCGGAACTGGTTGATGGACGGGGGTACCTTGAGGCGGACGAGGAGGATCTTGCGTTGCCTCTGGAGACGGACATACTTCGGCCACCTCACGTAACGGCCAAGGTCGACATTCTGGGGAAGAATATCCTGGCCAATGCCGAAGTTCTTCGGGCGCTTCTGGAAGAGCGGGTTCTCAACTTTCTTCTGGACGGTCTTCTTCACAGACAGCGGCGCGGGCGCCGGCTTACGGCCCTTTCCGGTTTTGGATTTTCCCTAAAGTTGGAAGATGCGAGAATTCACGAAAGTCAAACGTCGGCGAAGAGCGTTGTCGGACAATGGCAATTGAAAGGAAAGTGGCGTCGCGCAGATAAAAGCGGTTTCGTAATGCAAGGATCGAGAGTTAGTCATCTCAAGCTCTTACTTCCAGTGCATTGTGGTGTGCCGCTGCAACTGCGCAAGTTCGGACGACGGTTTGGGAAGGCGATCAGATCACGCAGTCCGCAAACCAGCGAACCGGATTTTGAAGAGCGTTTCGAACGTACCATTTCTGCTTGCCTTGTGCAAAAGGCTCAACCGTTGTTGTCGATCGAGCTCCCCTCGGGCTATCGAAAAATGGCAATGATGACGGGAAGGGGGACTTGAAAGGATTAGTACGAACTATTCGCCGACGCGCGTGCCCGAGCGTCGTCCGCAATGCTGGGCAGGGAAAATGTTTCGGGTTTTCAAGGGTCCAATTAGGGCTCACCCGGGTTGCAGTAAATACGATATTTTTCGACGGTATGTGCCTGGAAATATGTGAAAATAGAGGGTACATTTTTATGTGGCGCATGAAATCAAATGAGACTTGATCTGAAGCAAGGCCATTTGGATCGTAAATCCTTTTTGGAGAAAAAACTCTTAAAGGCCACAAAATACGCTGCAAAGGGAAAATTAATTCACAAAAAGCCAAAACCAATTTGATGAATTCCCAGACTTGGTCATATGAGAATGAGGAGCCCGGTGCGATTCGATCCTTTCGTTGGATTGGTGCGCATGGTCTGGCTTGGCAATGCCCTTTTCATCTCTCCAAATCCATCCACCCGCCGCTTCGCAACGCTTCTCGACTGCATAGCCTCAATCTCCTGCCTCCCGCCCGCACACGCAGCTCCCCAAGTCACAATCGACATTGCCCTCGCCAATTATCAGCATAGCATGGCTCTCCGTGCAGGAGCTTCACGTCTGCTTTCTCGCGCGGCCCCGCTCGCCCGGTCTCTTTCGCAAGATGTCGCGTCCCCAGCTGCGCGATCCGTGTCAACTTTTTCGTTGCCGGATCTGAAGTATGGCTACGCCTCGCTTGAGCCGCATTTTGACGAGAAGACTATGACGGTACGATATCGCGAAATGGCCCCCCTCTACGGCGAAGTGTGACGCAAATGTTTTATCTCACTGACTAACTAGAGCAATTGCATTTCTTGTGTCGTCATATATGCAGGTTCATCACACTAGACATCACCAGACTTATGTCTCTAATTTGAACGGCGTTCTCACAGGCGAGCATGGAAGCGAGATTCAGGTAAGTCTTTTCTTCTTGCTTTGCTCGAGTGATTTATGCGTGCAAGTGATCGCTTTCATCATCTAACCCGTTACGGTCGTCTTCGTACAATGGCCTGGTACATGCGAACAGGATCTGTCACTATCTCAAATTCAGAGAAAAGTTAGCTCGCTGCCGGAGGCTATCCGCACGACAGTCATGAACCACGGCGGCGGTCACTACAACCACACCTTATTCTTCAGCATTCTCGCACCCGAGACGGAGACGACCTCCGCGCCAGTAGACGAGCTCAAAACCATGGTAGAGACCGATTTCGGGTCCTTCGACGCCATGCGCAAGGAGTTTAACGCCGCGGCGATGAAGGTCTTCGGGAGCGGTTGGGCCTGGCTTGGTGTGGGGAACGACGGCAAACTATGTATTTCTAACACGCGCAACCAGGAAAACCCGCTCATGGAAGGAATCGTTGACGCACCGTCTACTCCTATCATGGGACTCGATATCTGGGAACATGCCATGTACCTCAAGTACCTAAACCGCCGCCCTGAATACATCGACGCGTTCTGGCACATCATTGATTGGGAGCAAGTCGCAGCGAACTATTCGGCTGCACGCGACGGTCAAACGGCTATTTTTGATGTACCCATGGAAGAATAGAGACATAGCGGCACAGTGTACTGGACCTCGCTCACATCGCCACGCGGCGTGTTGTTGTAAAACTAAGCTTGGAGAAATAGCTCTCAGAGTGCAGTATATAGCTCGGATTTATAGAGGTTGCGGAATAAGCGAAATGACGCTATGACGCAAACCATCACTGATTGACTGCGCAAAACTATGTTGGTGAAATCGCGACTCGCTGCAAGTTCACCGAATAACCCAGCGTTTCACCCGGCGGAACTAAGCATTCTTTTGATTCACCAATGCAAACGCCCCTGTCCCCGTATGCCAATGTTGGCGGGATGACGACTTTCCTTTCCCCACCCGGCTTCATCGTCGACACGGCCGTTTCCAGACCAGGAATGACTTGCCTTTGTCCCATTTGAAAAACGAAGCCTTTTCGGTTATCAAATATCTTTCCATTGCTAAGGAACGCTTGCTGCGCTCAGAAATCCGAAAGAGTAACAGAGCTCAGGTCAACCGGTTAAACATCAGTCGGCAAACCCGTATATCACGAAACGAGAATCGGTCCAGTTACATTGGACTGCACAACTTACGTAATCTATGACGACGAAATCGCCATTAATAGGTCCGGCCCCGCTCCCCCCTTTGACATCGTAGTAGCTGATGCCGCTCTCATCCTTGATATACTCGGGTCTACGCGCGGCTGCGAGGGCCCTGCCGGTTGGCTCAAGAACAGTCGTCGCCAACAACGCGCCAAGAGCTAGTCGGCTTACCTGCCGACGGGAGAAAGTAGGGGCGCTGTTCATGGACGGGGGGCAACTGCTGCGCAACCCGGGATTCACCACTCGTGCGGAGCACAGGGCGACACTGGATGCGAATGCTGCAGCCCCTTCCATCGCTGCGCAAAGCGTTTCCGAGACAGAGCCGCAGACTTGTGCGAAGTGGATTGAAAGAGAACTGGTCTTTGATCGAGAGCACTTGTTCTGTGTTTGTGAGGTTTTGATACGGTCGGGAGCAATTGAGAGGGTCCGCGAGATTGCAAAAGATCTTTCAGACCCACGGCCAGCCAGAGGCTGCCAAGCATCAGGTGTTTCTGAGAATAATATTTTAGATTTCATATGATTTGGATTATAGTACAGTATATCGAGTTAGTGCATCAAGAACCATGTCAGTCTGTCTATCACGGCGGGAACGGGGCGTCTGAACTTGTGAAGCAATGATGGTTTCCCTTGGCTACATCAAATGTGTTGATTCGATGAGCCGAAGAAGGCGTCTAACTCAACCCAAGTCAAGGAATTTCAATCCAAACCAGATATCACACTCAAATATGATACTGTATTAGCTGTTGAACCCATCATGGACGTCTAAGAAAGGGTTGTGGATTTTCTTCTGGAGTTCGAGTCTCGCATGTAATATACACTCGGCGGAAAAATTATACTGTTTCGCGAGGTATTGCAAATGCATGCCTCCAACCACGTGTGTGTACCAACGACACCACCTGAAACAGTCACGCAAAGTTTCCAGTGACATCCCTGCATTTATAAAGTGACATCGTCCCATTTTATCGCAACAGTTCCCATTGGGTAGTCGACGCCCTCCAGCCTACGCGTCGCTCATCCGTCTGATGACAACGGCTGACTGCTGAAAATGTTTTGCGACATTTCGTCGCTCGGCGACCTTCGCCACCACGCAGGGCAATCAGTCTCCCCTGGCGTGGAGCATGACTCCACCTGTGGTGGATAGAGAAAGTTTCTCAAAATCAAATACAACTGCGAGGGCTGGTTCCGCAGCGGCTGCTTAGACCTAGTCTGATGGACTCGCGGTTGTGCGGGTTGGGCATACGACAACTGCAACGAGCCCTGAGACAGGATGCCGCCGTATGACCTCCGAAGCATGGGAGTGCCTATCTGTCTTTGCTGATCTCTGGTTCTTTTTTCTCCCACTTTCGGGGGAGGCAAAACATGGCGATATGTTCGAGCCGAATCCTGGGTCGTCCGATCTCCCTGCAGCACCCTATCGCCACTGCTCGGATTGCTCTGGAAAGCGGGCATTGGTGACTGGATGACAGATGCCGTGCACGTGCCCAAAAGTCGCCGTCTTTTCCTTACTTGCGCACCAAGTTGGCCCGGGGTAATCGACTCGTGAAAGTTGTCTTCCAGCTCAGCGATGGATGCTCTCGGCTGTCCCGGTGATGGAAGCTGTTCGGCTTCTTGGGCAGTGACGACGGCTTCCTCTTGAGCCTGCTCACAACTCGATTCCAGTGACATTCGTCGAAGATGCCCGCCTCCTACCTTCTCCAAGTCCCTGACGAGCCTCCGAATCCGACATTTTCGGATCGTCATACACACCAAGTTGCACGCGGCAGGACGCTCAAGCCGTAGACTACTGTCTGGACTCATGACCTCCTTCGCTGCACGAACACTAAATGCCTCTAAATGCCTCTCCGCAGTCATGGCTACAAGTGATTCATGCGATTGATCGCCCATCGATTTCAGAGCTGGCTTGATGATACCCTCCTCCGTCTTTTGAAGAATGGTTGCCAGCGGTACCTCATGAAACGCTGTCTGGTGGAACATTTTCTGATCCTGACACGGTAGAAAGTGGCAGAACTTTAAGTCTTCCGGCATAGCAGGAATGCGGCCCCCATGCCCATCGAGGATTTTGTTCTCAATGTGGTTGGCCAGAGGGCCGGTGCACGTCAGCTTTTCGATTTTCTCAAATTCCACGTTCACGTCCTGTAAGGCCTTAAGTGTGCGACCAAGAGGCTTCATTTTCAACGTAGGAGAAGGAGCAGACCGCGATTTAGACCAGTAATGCGCCAAAAAGCTGATGGCTCCGAGGGAGGGTGCAATTGCATCAATGTCCACCTTTTCTGTGAACACTTCATAACCCAGGGCGACATCCTTGTCGCGGTCTGGAATATTTGGGTCTGGCCGGCGTTTCTTCTGCATGGCTCGTCGGCGATTTTTCTTGCGCTTCTGCAACGCAGTGTAGACCTCATGCAATGTCTGCCAGTATTTGCGGCATGCAATGTGAATGAAGCGGCCGACAAGATAGTCCGCGAGCTCGCATTGCGGAAGCAGTTTGCCCCCCGGACTTCCCTTCGGACTGCATCTGTGGTGGACGAACATAACAGCACCGACGATGTTCATCATTTCCTCGGCGGTGACACTCTGCTGCATAAAGGATTCAGTGGATTCCCACAGGAGCACTCGTCGCACAGAGTCTGTCGCCTTTTCGAGATCGTTTCCGAGAAGAGTCCACAATGTTTCGATGAGGAGTGTAAAGAATTGTCGTTTCTGTAGCACAGGGCGTTGTTCCGGAGTTTCAACCAAATGACGCGATAGCCCCTGCACAAAATTGGTCACGACAGTAGCTTCTTGATGCATGACATCTACTTTTCTGTTGGCAAGAAAGAAACAGAAATGAAAGAAGGTGCGAATAGGTTGATTTCCATTGCAAAACATGGCAAGATTCATACCTAATCTGAGATGGGCCTGGGGATCATCTGGGCTGAAAACCTGGAGCATCTGGGCGGCATTTTTCGCGGCGGCGTGATCCAACGTGTACCGCCAACAGTCAGACAAGTACATGAGCATACGAGTCAGGGCGGCACGTATCCTCTGATGATTGCGCTTGCCCACATTCTGCAACGTGTTCTCGACGAGCAGATCTGCAATTTCGAAAAACGTTGCCATGGGTGCTTTCAGCATGGCGATGATAACCTTCCTTGCCCAAGCGGCACGCTGATGCGACACCGAGTGTTTGTTGAGCAGCTCGCGTAGACGAATGGCGTGCCGGGTAACGGCGAAGGGGAACATCTGCTCGATCTCGTAGGCGAGATCACGAGACGGGGCCTGACGGGCCGTTTTGCAGCGCTGAGAGTAGTCGGAGATCGGGTGGCCGGCGATAGCGAGACGTATGACGGCGAGCTCGGATTTTAGATATTTGGATTGCAGAGGGCGAAGCGCCTTCCAGTCGGCTTCTGCCTTGCGAGCGGAGAAGGAGGTGGAGTCGGCGACGGCGCCGCACGGGGTTTTGGGTAGCTTGTGGCGGCACGCGCGTCGGTGGGAGACAGCGGCTTCCATATTGGGGAGGGAGGAATCTGTTGGGAGGATCGGCTATCGCGCCGATGGGTAGTCTTAAGTCATGAGAATGCGAGAGAAGTGCGGCGTTGGTTGAGGACGCGGCGCCTCGATGAGGAAGGAGAGGGAGACGGAGGCGTAGTGTATGCACAACAAGCACTGAATTTGTTCAAATTCGGCGGGAAGATTTTGAATTTGTTAATTTGAATTTCCGGCGAAAAGACAATGACACCGGTTTCTCTTGCTGGCCTCTGTTTATTGGACGATCCGGAAACACGCCTTCCTTACAAAAGACGACCTGATTGGGACGCCACGTTTGTGTCGGGCGAACAGCATTTGTCCTGCGTCACAATGGCCAGCAGTGTGATCGCAACAATCATCAACGATGAAAGCTACGATCACATTGCTGACCATGCACGATGACTCATCGCGCATCCCACTCATTATGCGCTACCCCCTGTCATTCCAAAATACAACACCACCATCGGTCCACTGACCCCTTCCCACTCTGTACATCCAATGCGAAAGTCCCCGCAAACACAACAGTATTCTCCTCTTCCCGCTACCGTTCATCACGTCACCTGTATGTCCTTCCGCTCGCATATACAACATCGCAAGACTCCGGCATCTTTGGAAGCTTCAATTGAGGGCATCATGTCTTTTTCACAGGCTGTCGAAAATGGAACCAATATACTCGCCGCCGTACTATGTGTCTGTACAATATATTGTCCACGCCATGCGATACTTCTCCGCGTCTCACATGCTCCCCTCCTCCATTCCCTCGTCTTCCAATATCGTGCCATAACTCACAACTCTTTTAGCCCAAGACTCTTCTCGTAAGCCACAACAAGTTAACTTCTACATCATTTCCACTTCCACGAAAAGCCGTTCGTCAGTCGTCTGAAAGCGTCACGCCCGACTTGGTCAGCCAGTCTTGCGCACTCTTACTTTTGCACTTTCAGTTGCCTTGGCAAAATGACTGTACAAAAACGTTAAAACAAATCGCTTATGTCGAGACTCGCAGCAACATTCATTATTCTTCTCTCCGCTACATGTTTTCCAGCGCAATGTTTCCACTGCCCAGCCCATTGTAGTCTAGTTGTACTCTTGCTGTATAATTTCGGCCCAAGGGAGCCTCTGTCGCCTTCTCTTCTATAAACCTTGTTGCGCTATAGTCAAATTGATTGAGGCTGCCAGTGAAATGCCTCGTGCCCCCTCGTGGCGGTCTCATTTATTTATGTGAAAAAGCGAATGGTGTTCTCACAGCTGGTAAAGCTCGGATTCATGAGCGGAAGTGCCGTGGAGCAGCCTTGATGCCTTTTTTCTTTCAAGGATTCGCTTGCATCACGTAAATTACAAACTCCGTCGTCACTCTGCGGGCTCCAGTGCTTTTAGACGAGCTTTCGTCCATACGACCTTCGCTTAACCACGTATGAGGTCAACTTTTTGCGTACAAAAAACAAATAAAATAATTCAAACATATAGAGTAACATTTTTAAACGGAGATACTCCAATGTCTCTTTGTATACGCCTGTATTCTAACCAAGCGATCCAAAAAGTCTTCTCAACATCAGCGTCGTCCCTGAACACTCTTAAGATGATCCCTGGGTGTGCCGTCTGCCAAAGTATAAACGAGTTTAAGAGAACTCAACAACTACTCCTTTTTAGACGTTAGTAAAAGCAGTTGATCGACTAAATGCGACAACTCTCGAAAACAAAAAATGAAAGTGGGCGTTTCCGGTCTGTCAAATGTCGCAACTCAACTGCGGAGCGCTCAGAAGAGGAAAAACTGTTGCAAAAAGTATTCCTGGCTGCCTTAATGTTTTAAGTTGAAAAGTTACCTCATATGAGAGCACTTGTCATCCAGACACTACAGACGGAGCCGTACTCTGCTTAGAAACTTTTTTCGAATTGTTGCTGCATTGCATGGATCATTCTACATCATGGTTGGGAGCTCTGAGACGTAGGTCGAAATTCACATGGTTACTAGTTGTAACTGCTATGCAACAAAACTTTGCGATGAGTTTGCTCTTTCTCAAACTCGACTTCCAACCGTCTATTATATAAGGAGTACAACGTATTTTCAGAACCTTCTTTACGTGCGATTCTCGCTTGCGACAGCAGCGGAAAAATTGCCACACCTCTAGGCGAATGTAGTACGAAGGTTGGCAGTGTCTCCTTTTTTACATAGGCTTGCTCCACCAACACGGCAAAGGTGTAGCTTTCCTCGCTGTTTTGGTATGCACTACTACAAGTGCATATAACCCCGTTACTAGGGCTCCTGCGTTGATGCCAGTTTCATTAAAGTCGGGCGACCATGTCAGCGACCAAAAATGAGCTTCCATTTTCGGATTCGTTCACTCGAATGAACTTATAGAAATTTCAGCCACAATGACAATAGAGCAACTTTCTGTTCTTGTAACCTATTCAGTCCCGCAATTTTGTGGTCTCCCTTCTGCTCTCCACGCGCGAGGAACCCCAAATATAAGTCACTGAAACAATCATGTCGTAAAACTGAACCAACGAAGCCAAAAAAACTGCTGTTGCTTAGTAGCTCACCGTGAGATCACTTGAACATAGGTATAGAAAAATGACTTATGTTCATCTTACAATTTGTAGAGAGTCGAAGAGAACCGGAACCTTAGCATCGTGCATATTCATGTTGTTTGGACGTGGAGCCACACTTTCCAAGTGCACCCATCTCACACGTGTGCGTTCTACAAACCTTTATACCATAAAATATTGCGCGTAGAAACAGGTCTGTCAGCTTCATTGAACAAAGAATAAGATTTACAATGATGGCTTCTTACTTCAAGAGGACTTCATCTTCTTGCTTATTTCATTTTTTCACGTCGAGCAACAGAGGCCATCAGTTGGTTCTCACTTGTTTGAACTACAATTCCAATCCCCTCTCACATTTCTTCTAAAGACGATTC
The DNA here is from genome assembly GCF_000350225.1 of Chondrus crispus. Classification (NCBI taxonomy): domain Eukaryota; phylum Rhodophyta; class Florideophyceae; order Gigartinales; family Gigartinaceae; genus Chondrus; species Chondrus crispus. The sequence goes on from NW_005179163.1 coordinate 19,114, forward strand.
TTTTCGGCATTCGCACTCATGAGAAAAATTTCAGTTCACTGAAATACGCAGGTCGCTTGCACATGATCATTTATTCGCTTGCACATTACATTGTGCACCGGGGGACGGGATCCATCACATTTAAATACCCGTCGCGCCAACAAATTGCCGTCGTAGAGTCTATTGATAGGAGAAAGGATTCCATGGTGCAGTGGATAACATTATGTTGAATCAATTGGCACTGCACGCCTGCGACGCCCCGAGTTCAATTCCCGCGACGTACCAACCAAGGCACGGAGCGAAGTTACATTTAGCTTTTCAAACCATATCTTCCCGCTTGTAGTTCACATACTTCCTATTCTTTCACAGTAATCATAATCGCAATGATAACATAATTCCAGATCTGAGTCGGGGCGAGAAATAGAAGCTTGAGATACTTTCAACGTTTCTCACTTGTTCTTATGTTTTGTACCTTAAATAACTTGACGGAACACAAAAAGCTTCAAACCTTTAGCCTTGAAATATCGATATCGTCAAAATGACGAGTCAAAGATTTCAGTCCATTCTTCATTTTACAACCGTTTTTTATTCGTCTCACAGAATGGCTAAAAACAAGCTCAAGTCATCAGTTGTTCAAGAAACAAATTCGCTTTTGACGCATAGAAAACAGACACTACGTCTCCCTCCATTTTTCAGTCTTTTCAGAATCCGACGAGCAACAGACGTCACCATTTCCCCGCTCCCTTTTTTTGTGCGAGGTAGAGTTGAAAATTTAAGGCAAGAAACCCGCTGGAAGAATGAATTTTTGTCAAATCGAACAGCAGTGCTGCATTCATCCGGTTATTTTCAAGTCTTGTGATGTGAATCTCTTGCACCATAGACTTGAACAAAAGTGCCTCATGAACTCCTATCTCGCCTCTACCGTTTTTCGTACAACTTATCTCACTTCTGTATACAGCTCTTCAAAAGCATTGAGAGAATATTTCGCTCTTCCTATCAGATTACTAAGCCCAACGGCACTGTGGAGGATGTAAAAAGAGCTGGTGCAGATAATAGGATATAACTGGTCAACTGCATGCCAGAGGCGCAACTTTAAACCTTGAACTCAAGAAGATCCACGATATTCGTGAATTGTACTGATTGCTGCTATTTGTCTTGGTTGCCTGAACAACTCAAGAAACAGCATCTGGTTGTTATTCATGTGGCGAGGGTCGGGCGTTCCATGTTTCAGCACGAACTAAAATCTGCAAAAAGCTTGAATCCAAAGAAACAAGGCGGATATATCCGATAGTCACTGATGTATGATTTTGGTCATCTTCAATCTGAAATTTGGATTTCTTTGTGGAGAGACCGCAGGCAGGTGACAGGGCCAAGCATTGCTCTCATTTTCTTAATGATTGCACGGATGGGAAACGTTTTACCAGTCCTAATTTGCTTCACATGAAGATATTATGAAACACTTTTATCAAGCGTACTCCGATCCCTGAGGTTTCATACTGTGATATTCTCACAGTATAGTACTTACTCCTTAATGTATAAGTGGATCATGTCTGCTTCAGATTTTTAGTCAAACATCAATCATGTCGCATTTGTCAGCACCGTTTGGGTACCTCCAACGTTAGAAACAACATCTCCATCTGGCTATTCTCTCCTCTAAATTTTACTGAATGGAATCACTCTCGAAGATTTTGTCGAGGACTCGGCGAACCAAGTCTTCTCAGGTTTTTGCTGAGGCCAACCAAAGCCAAATCTTCCAACACAATTCGTGAAACAAGTACTCCCTCGCCCATCAGCATACCCTACGAGAGACCTCAGTCAGAAGCAATGGCGCAACAAAATCCAAACCTACAACTAGACCTTCCAAATCTAAGCGGGAGTGAGGATGAAGCACCCCCAGCGTCCACAATCTATGATCCAGCCGTCCTCGCTCTTAGCCCTGAATTCCAGGCCAAAGTGGATGCTCGAGAGGTCCGGAATCAGAAAGACAGTGCTCGCAATGAGAAAGAAAATGAGAAGTCTCCATTTCATGTCTTTTCTCCCGTAGCAGACAATCCGAAAGGACCTTTTGAAATGGGAGTCGACGGGAAAACTATACGCGCTTCTTCTGGGGACGTGGAAGAAGCACGAGAATTCGAACAAGAGCTTTGTTGTTTTGGTTATGTTCCATTCTACCCGTCTCTAATCCTTGTTAATATTATCAGTTTTGTAAGTTGTTCTGTTCTCGGTCGCAGAAACGGCATCAATGCACCGCCAAAAGTCTGAAGCATTTTCTAACTTGGCGTCTATTTCGTTCCGATGCAGATTTTGGCAATCGTTGATCTCAGTATTGGATCTCACCAAGTGCAAACTGGGCCTAGAACGGCAGTGGGCTTTGGTTCATCTAAGAGCATGATAATTTCCGGATCTCACATTTCAGGCATAGCCCTTGTGTCCATAGGGATTCTTCTATGTCTTTGTGCCTGCTTCGGAGTAACTGTTGCCGTTACCATATGGAGACCGCCTCATGTTCGTCGACGTTGGATGGAGATGGTTACTCACGGTCTCCTTGTCCTAGTCACTATTCTTAGCTTTGCCTTGTTCATAGCATCAACACTGGGTTTATTCGGGGTGCAGAAAGATGGGGGTGCATACGACGCTACTTTATGGCAAAGTACCGTCGAATCTGCTCCAATTTATACCTGCCACAATGAGCTAAGACTTGGGTGCTCTGGGTTTGCAAGACAACAATGCGAGTTTGACGCAAACGCGACGAGCAAAGCCTTCTGCCCTGGGCATTTTTGCATTGATTTTTGCAAAATAGCAACTGATGACGTCAACCCGCAAAAAGTATGTGATCCATGCCGGGTGACAAAGAGAGTAAGTGTAATGGATGTGGTTTTCTGCAAAGATCATGAGAAGGCAGTGACGAACAAACAAAGTTGTAAAGAGCCTTTCGAAAAAGATTTAAGGACTCGATATGCGCGAATGTTGTCTGCAGCTCTATTTAGTTTCCTATCGGTAGCTGCGACGATGACTGTGACGTTTTACAAGTTGTGCTGTGCATGACATGGCACACAAGTGCCACCGGTATCACGAGAGCGGGATAGGTTGTTGTGAGGAGGAAAGCGGGGTGTAAAAGGGAATTAAAAAAGGGAGAATTTTGAGTTTCTCCATGCATTTTGGACCTTGAATTCATTTCTTCTCTGCGGCCGTGATTCGCCTGTCGTGAAATATGCGGACGGAGTGGGCCCCATGCGCATGCAGCGCATCCAAGTTACTCGTGACAGCCACTCGCATGTACAGCGAGGACCCGGGCGGAGCAACACATTGGTACGATACTTCTTCTCTTCTTCTTTCCTTCTGTCTCCGTAGAACAGCCCCATACCCAATTAAGATGTGATATAAAGGACTAGCAATGTCCGGTTGCAAGAAGTTCAGTCACACGGCCCTGGTCCTTAAAAAAGCTCTTCGCTTCCGCGCAACGTCAAGAGACCAAAGTGCTATGACAAAACCTCAACGCTTGCTCGTTCTCGTCGGTGGCGGCCATGCTCACATTCAAGTCGTTGCATCCCTTCCTCAAGCCGTCAAGCGAGAATTGCGCTGCGTCCTCATTTCAGATTCCCACTCTGCTGCGTATAGCGGGTTGGTCCCTGCGGTGGTGGCCGGTCTCACACCTGAAAAAAACGCCTACGTTGAGCTTCCAGTCCTAGCAAAGCATCATGATTTCCTTTTTCTGCATGCGAGAGTCACAAACGTCGATTCACAGTCAAGAACGATCCGTTTCTTACCGAACGGAGGAGGTGCGGAGCGAACCCTCCGATATGATATACTCAGTCTGGACGTTGGTTCAACTACAGCTGGAATTCCGACTCTTTCTAGGAACACTGGGCTTAGACCCAGACCCGTGACCGACTTCAAACCATTCGTGATATACACGCGCCCTATATCAGACTTGATGGGATCAGTTTCTGAATTTGAGGCTGCCGCTAAGTCAAGAGTCTCGACGTCACGAGTCGTCGTTGCAGGTGGTGGACCAGCTGGGATAGAGCTAGCATTAGCACTGGATGCGCGTCTGAAACGTTCACTGAGAGAGTGCGAAGTAACACTAGTCTCTCGTAACGAATCGTTTGCTGACTCATTTGGTCGCGCAGCTGGAAATGCTGCTATCGCGGAACTGAAGAGGAGAGGCGTGCGTCTTCTTCTTGGTGTTGGTGTGAAGGTAATTGATGAGAAAGGTGGAAGACTGCTGCTCGAGGACGATGGGCCCGAAGTTGACTTCGATTGCCTCGTTGTCGCAACGGGGGCTGCCCCTCATGGTTGGCTTTCAAAAGCGACTGATTTACCGCTGCATCATGGATGGGTGGTCGTCGGTACTGACTTACGTGTGAAGGGCACAACAAACGTGTTTGCTGCGGGTGATTGTGTATCATTCGGGGCTACTTTTAGAGAAGACTTCCCTCCGAAAGCAGGAGTCTATGCAGTGCGCGAGGGTCCTGTACTTTGTCACAATATCAGCACGATGGTAGAAGGTCGAGAACCTCATGCAATGAAACACTTCAAACCTCAGAAGTCGTTCTTGTCTCTTTTATCTACGGGCGATGGGAGAGGCATCGGAAGCAAATATGGGCTTGTGTTTACAGGCACATGGGTTTACAGGCTGAAGAACTACATCGATGAAGCCTGGCAAGACAAATTTCGTGTTCCTAAGAACAGCGAGCTTAGCGACAGGGGTGTTGACGAAGAATTTGACGGCACTGCAGCGGAGGGTGCGGCTATTTTGCACGCGGCTGAAGACGTGCTCACGGGTGACAGCTTCGAACTGCAACTTAGTGTATTGAAACGAATGGACCGGGACGAAGGGTTCCGAGAAAAGTTGGTTTCTGTGAAAATACAGGATACCTAGCGTAGGGGGTTTCCACCGAAACATCTGAATCCTCAGTGCGGGAAGTGATAAACAGTGTTATCCGGCTTGCAGTACGGATGTACGGTACAGCTGCAGAATGGCCCTGCTTCCATCGCTACCAACGACGACGTGTCTCACTTCGCCTACATCACCAGGAATGGCGTGAATGTTCTTCTTCTTTATTTGAGGAATCAAGGCTAATGTTAGGGAAGAAGGAGAGCTTGAAAGCCCACTGCTGGTTACTCCACGATTCTTCAGCTTGATGGATTTCGTCTGGTTGGCAACAGCGATGTGCCTTTTATAACCCTAGCTGCACATTGCTTTTTTCCTGCAAGAATTCTGTCCTGCAAACATACAAATGCGCCACCATGCCTTCATCTGTATTGCGGTTCTACATTACATTCCCCTCGAACCAATGTCACACTCTCCCCTTCTCCATAGTATAAACTGATGCGAGAAGCACGTGCGGTACGTTCGAAAATCCACTTGTAGTGTTGTGATTCTCCTCGTCGAAAGAAAGAAAAATACCTTTCGCTGATGCTCTCAATGAATCTGTACTGCAGAATGTCTGTAAACTAACGCCACCAACTTCATTGTGTTAAACAATGAAACAACTTTACGTTGTGCCCAGCCTTGCTAAAACATTTCGGATGATTATTTGTGCAGATTTAATACGATAGATGCCTGGTCTCTCTCTACAAAAGATACCACTGTATAAAAAAAAACTATACAATCGTCTTGTGAAAATCAACCTAAATAGGTAGAAGTTTTCAAGAACCCTTTTCAGCTGATGCCGCCTTAGCTTCACGCTCCAAAATGTGAACTCCATTTCTGCATCGTTCCTGGTTTTTGATAAGGTTATCGTGGTTTTCGCATATGTTCATATCCGGCGTACCTCTTGTTGAGCGTCCTGAAATCGATCTCCCTCGTCTGTTGGGTAGGACGTAGTTCACGCAACTCAGATCAATTGCTGCACTTGCCGGAACACCGAATGCATCAAATATGTGAGTCGAAGACGCATCACGAGCACCGTCATTAAAAGCATGTGTTCCACTAAACTGGCTTTGATCCCCTTGCTTTTGTCGTATCTGCCAAAGAGAATCCACAAAGGCATGATGTATATGGAAAACAGGATCATTCGGTGCTTGATGCGCATTTCCCATATCGCCCCCGACATAGATATGTGGCAGGGCATGCGCAGTCTCAATGCCATCCGCGAAGTCCATCCACAGCGGCTCGTTAATCAGTCGCTCTAAGTGCTCCCTGCCCCATAACAAAGGCATCTCACGAGAAGTGCCTGAAGTAAAATTTCTTCTCACTATATGTGCGACCGGGTGCTTGGCATCTATGTTTGCGAAGGGTCCAGTCTGAATGGGTCGATTGCCACGCTGGGCTCCACCGACATATCCAGCACCCCACACAGGAGATCTAGCGGCATCCTCAGCGTCCTGAGTCCAGTCCCAATATGGAATTGCAATGCTCGGATTAATTTTGCGCAGAGCATTCTCTACACGCAACAAGAATAGCCTGTGCCACGGGAGAAAGTAGGCACCACCATGTGCTTCATCCCCGAAACTTATGTGCAGGCGTACAAGACGGTCCCATTCACTATCCCCACTTGTATCGCGGCCTGCGCGCAGGGCGAGGATTGCCTCCTGCCATTCCAGCCGTTGTTGGGTTGTCATATCTCGGATTTCGCGGCGGTTTCGAATGCCGTTGCAATGCAGAGGATCACTACTCTGTGGAGACGGTGATGGTGATGCAGTTGGTGCAGGTGTGGAATCATTGCCCTTATTGCCTTCGTCTTGGTCAACACCTGAGTCGCTATCGCCGTCCTTAGAATCGATCTCAACAGAGGGCATGGGTTCATCCTCTTCGTCTTTAGCGCTCTTGTCATTTTCTTTGGAATCCTTATCCTTGCCCGTTCCTTTCCCCTTACCCTTGCCTTTCCCCTTGCCTTTACCCTTGCCTTTACCCTTGCCTTTACCCTTGCCCTTGCCCTTGCCTTTGCCCTTGCCCTTGCCCTTACCCTCTTCCTTGTCCTCGTCCTCTTCCTTGTCCTCTTCCTTGTCCTCGTCCTTGTCCTTGCCGTCATCCTTGTCTCCCTCCATCTTTTTGCACTTTTGAACGTGGCACCATAAAGTATTCTTCATAAAACCAAACGCAAACTTGCAAAGCTCATTCCCTTCGCACAACTTGTCGGAGCATTTGTAATTGCCCTTGCAGCATTTTTCCGTTATCTTGTTTTCTTCGTTCCACTGGTCTTGGCAAGTCTCCCAGAAAAGAAAACGCCCTGATGATGTCGGCAAAGTGGAAGCATTTCCGACGGTGGTGGCGGTTTCCACGACAGTGGCCGGGCTGAGTTCCCATAAAGCAGCAGTTAAACACAAAGCGAGTATCAACTTGAGACGAGAAGTAATCATGTTTGAGTTTTTGTGTACATTCAGACAAAGCTGCATGCTCTCAACCTCCACTGCAACTTAATACTGCGACGCACGGCGATACTGCTGGCCTCTCAATCTCAACTTCGCCTCATTCTGCGCACGAGTCCGCACGGAGACCTGCTTCTATGCGGGCACGATTGGTGCAGGCATGACGGTGACCCTTGTGTGAAATAACGTAGATATAGGGGTGAATGCGTGGGCCTCGAGAACGTTGACGTAGAATTTCATCGCACAGGCGCAGAAAATGTAGCCATGGGGCCAAGAGGGGGTTACAGGGAATGCTCCACGTTCCAAAGTCGCTGAAAATTGGTGAAAGGGCGGTTGGACCAGGCAGTTGGGCGAGGAAGGTGCAGAGGAGAGGATTCGATGGCCCCCGTAAGATCACAAGTAGCCGCGACATTGCTTGGGGGAGAGAAACTGAAGGTGCGGGAAATGCAAATTGGTAAAGCGAGAGCGGGCATGTTGACAATGGAAGGCAAGGACGGGATCATGACAGTAATATTGGGAGGGGCCACAGGGGTGGGGATCACTGCGTGCGCCACTTGGCTGGCGTTGGTGATGGCGTTGAGGTTGGAGCAAGACTTTTGTAAGTAACTCGTGAAGAGGGGCGTCGAGGCAGGCTGCTGCTGCGACCAGATTACAATGTTTAAACTAGGCTACTTGTGTTGGTACAAAGCGAAGGTGGATGCACTTGTAAGGGCTTGTCTGGAGGGATGGTTTGTGTCGCGATGAGACATACTGCGGGCTATCTCCTCGAGATGGGGGAAGCAATAGGGCGTCCGTAGTCATCGAGAAAGGCGACACCAGAGCTGGGCACATCCTCGAGTTCAGCCCTCGGGGCGGCGATGGCATCTTCTGTGCTTGCGACAGAGCTGGAGTGGTGGATTCTGCGTTCCCTGTGCGAAGCTTCTCGGACTGACTTCTCGTGGCGGTCGGCGGCGAGCTGGGCCGCGGCGACGTCATCCTCGAACTTATAATACTGCGAGTTGGAGTGGTCTCCGCGGGAGCGGCGGCGGAGGCAGCGGAAGAGAAGGTACAGAAGGACGACGAGCACGATGGTCAAGAAGATGGAAACGCCGATGATTGTCCATCGCGTGAGGCCGGACAGGGTCTCCCATGTCATCACGGCGGAACGCGAGGGGAGATGCGATGCATTGGATGGGGGAGTACAACAGAGAAGGTCTTGCGGCGATACGGCGGGGGTGGCAGCTGATAAAGGCGCAATAAGGGTTGGGAGAATGGCTTACACGTACCCTTGGGTACAGTGAGGGAAAGGTTTATATTGAAAGAGAGAGCTCCTCACATTTTTTCGGTGCTTTGAGGGGAGGCGGAATCGCGATTTGATCCCGCCAATCACTTCGACCTCCTCCAGCCTTGCACCTCAAGACTTATCCTCCCTCCCATCAGCCCTCATCCACCGCGCCGCGCCCTGCTCCCCGTCGCGCCCACCGTTATGCCCAGTCTACATCTACGCGTTTCCTGCAGGGACACCGTCCCCGGCGAGGCCGTCGCCGCCATCGGGTCCTGGAGCGCCTGGGATAAGCATCGCCCTGCGGTCTTATCCACCACCGCAGACACATTTCCCAAATGGACTGCCTCCGTCCCGCTTCCCACCTCCGCCTCCGTCGAGTACAAGTACGTCATCATCCGCGACGGCCACGTCATTAGATGGGAACAAGGCCCCAAGGGCGTCAATCGTGAGGTCGCTCTGGAAGATGCCGATGCATCCACGGACGACATCTTTGACCGCATACCCGCCGTGCGAACAGCCCGCATCCAGAAAGACCCCCCTTCCGCTCCGCAGTCACGCCCGTGGGCTTCGGACGGCGTATCTGCGAACGGACACTCCAAATTCCCTGTCGCGCTGGATGACCTCGAGCGCGCCATCGTCCACCTCACCAACGAGAAGCGCAGCTGGCGCCAGCGCCTTTCTTTCGTCCGTTCTCTATTCACGGAGGACTCAGCGGCTTCCAAAAACTCGTTCAATCCGCAAAACATCGACCATCTCGCTACCGTTTCCGTCTTCCTTACTTTCCTTGCCTCTGGTCAGGTCCGTTGCGAGGAAGACGGTGGCCACCATCGCCCTAACCACCACGCCAACGAGGCCCGCCAGTTGGAAGCCGCCCTCGCCCGCGTTGCGAAGAGTGCCCCACGAAAAGGCACGGATTCTTACACTCCATACGTCATCAGAAAGATCTTTCCGCAGCTGCCGTCTTACGCTCCGCAATTCACAGCCAGTGTCCCTCTTACCCGCATTAGGGATATCGCACACCGAGGCGATATCCCACATGATTTCAAGCAGGAGATTAAACACACGCTTCAGAATAAGCTCCATCGCTGTGCCGGGCCGGAGGACTTGCAGACAAGCGCCCGTCTACTGGAAAGGATTCAGCATGGCGATTTTAGCGGCGGTTTGAAGGAGCAGTTTGCCATTTTCCATGCTGAGCTCTTGGAGTTTTTTAACGCGTCTTCTCTTGACGATCGCCTGCGTTATTTACAAGGCAATCAGAATACAAAAGCCCTCGCTTCCCTTGCAGGGAAAATGTTAAAGGAGAAACATAGCAAGTATCCAGCTATGCCACAAATGGAAACTCTTACCAGCCTGAGGAAGGGACTTGCTGAGCTCCCACTCATGCAGGTCGACATGGAAACAACAGGGGAGAACCAGCTGCCATCAGAGGACGTGCAGAGGACACGCCTTGCAGATATCGATTTGGAGGGGTATGCTTTCATGCTACTGGCAGGTATCGCAAAAGATGCAGAACAGCAAACCGAAGGCCGCTTTGATTGGAACAATGCAGTCAAGGGGTTGAGTATCAGTTTGGAGAATATTGCTCTTTCAGGTGTTTGTCCAGCAGAAGCAAGGGCAACAGCGAATGAACTTAATTCAATTGCCAATCCAGCGAAAAGAAGGGATCTTCTTCGCACCAAGGCAACTGTAGATAGGGCGCTACGGTTCGCAGAAGACTTCTCCAGTTCACTGAGCGACGTGTTCAGTCGCCGAGCCACATCAATCGGACAAGCTCTGGGGGTTGACGGACATGCTGTGGCCGTGTTTGCGGAAGCTGAAATAAGGTCGAACATAACATTCCAAGCTAGCAGAATCGCGGATGCATGTACAAAGATGTGCCGGATTGGTCTAAACCTACCGCCATGGGATCCGTTGAATGCAGGTGAGGCATTCGGGAAGCTCGTTTTCGCGGAGAATCTGTCTGACGTATCTGCAACCGAGGATAGTGTGATTGCTGTCTGTCGATATGCCGATGGGGATGAAGACATACCATCAAACGTGTGTGCTGTCGTCCTCGGCCGTTCCTTGCCACATTTATCCCACTTAGGTGTCCGCGCGCGACAAGCTGGCGTTGTATTCGTTTGCGCCGAGGAACGCGAAGCATTCGAAAATTTTTGGAGGGACAGAAGTCTCAGCTATGCTGCCGTGGAAGTAAGCCATCGAGAAGGCTTGAAGTCGTTTGCGAGAACACATTCGATTGATGGCTCGAACCATTCAAACAAAAGTGTTACAGAGAACGGTCACAATGTAAAAAGGGCTGTGAATATTGCATTCGACGGGTCTGTGAAGAACCCAATTGCAATTACAGAAGCGACACGGGATAACGCCTCATCAAAGTGCGCATTCGTGGGGAAACTGCGCAAACTCGCGATGAAAAGCGACAGGCTCTTTGAAACTCCGAACGGCGTCGCCCTTCCACATGGCATTTTTCAGTCGCAACGCTCGGGTCATGGCACAGTGTACCTGTCTTTAATAAAGCAGTATTTGGATGAAGGGAACACCGAAAAACATGATGATGCAGCGCATTCACTATTTTCCTTCATCGCTACAAATTTCGAAATGACAAACGATCATTGCAAACGAGTTCAAGCCGAGTTCTCAAAAAGTGCGAGGGTAATGGTGCGCTCCAGTGCCAATGCAGAGGATCTCGAAGGCATGAGTGGTGCTGGATTATACGATTCCATTGCGAACGTTCCAGTTGGTTCCACAGATGCTCTGAAATCCGCTGTTGCCCGAGTTTGGGCCAGTCTATGGACTTCACGAGCTGCATCAAGCCGAGGTTCATATGGTGTCCCACATGATGAAGTGTCTATGGCAGTTCTCATTCAAGAAATGATCTCAGCAGACTTTTCGTTTGTTGGTTTCAGTTATGATCCTGTGAGAAAGAGTAGCGAGGCAATCTACATCGAGGTAGCCGTAGGTATGGGCGAGACTTTGGCTTCAGCGTCGTCTTTGGGTAGTCCATACAGGTTCAGAGTTGATAGGAAATCACTTGATGTAGAGGTCCTCTCATTTGCCTCATATTCTGAAGGACTGGTTCCGAGCGACGATTCTGACGGTTTGCATGTTCGAACTGTGGACTATTCAACACAGCAAATGACGATCAATATGGAATTTAGAACTGAAGTGGTTCAGACGATCGCCAAGACCATTGTTCTTCTTGAAGAAGAATTTGGAGGCCCACAGGATGTAGAGGGAGCGATCACAGCAGATGACACAACGAACCGGATTTACATTGTCCAGGCACGCCCGCAAGTTTTGTAGTGAACCTGGTTGTCATGGATGAATTTTTGAGTTACTTAAGGAAATTGAAAAATGGGCGAGGAATTGTCGCAGATGGTTTCACACGTATACACTGCAAAACGGAACGAGTAGAGAAGTAGAGAAGCAGCTGCATTGTCAATCACTTGCCTGACCGCTTCTTGAACTAGACCCCGTTAAATATTCACAAACAACACTTAGGTTGTACTACGGTATCTTGAAAGAAAGTCGAGAGCAATATTGATATTATTGTGTGGGAAAGGATAGTTGTCCAGGACAGCAACAACCTAGGTTTTGGTTGAAGGTGAGGAATGCAGAATATCCCTTTGAGCCAACAACATGCTTCAGTTTTTATGTATAGCAATATGTTCGTGAGAAAACTGTGACCTGTTGAGTCGAACGGAAAGTTGAGGCAGTACAATAAGTTCTGTGACAATATAGTGAAATGCTTTCCTCCACTTCGCCCAAGGCTCAACATTTCTCCCCTCATGGCGGATGCGACAGGATGAGAACGAAACCATTTACCAACGACAGCCTCTAGTTACTGCTTGATATAGATACTTAAAAATCTATTTTCGCCTTAACGAATTGCACTCTCCTCTGGAAGATGTTGATACGCCCTGTCTCCCGCTTTCTCATTCACAGCCCCTCGAAAAGAAATTGAATGTATTTGCGCATCAATGCAGGGCAAACGTTGGCGGCTTTGACTAAACCCAGGAGCCCCTTCGTCAGTACGACTCTTCCCATCGCTCAGTACGTAATTAGCTCCTGAGAAGGAGCGAGAATACATTACAACTAAGACTATTGTAGTTTCACTCACCAACTAGCATCATAGCATTCAGTCGAACATTTTGAAAAGATTGTAGAGTTCATCACCTGGCAAGTGTGGGCGGCATCGGCTGTTGAGGTGATCCGTTTAAATCACGTGTTTCTATGCGGCGAGGACAGATGTGATGAGCACACGATAGCACGATCATTTATCTTCGTTGCCCATGAACCAATACAATTCCCTACTGGAACGAAGGCGTATGTCGCATGTGTTAGGTGTTCAGGGACGAAATTTCGTGCAAAATATATGTACCCACCAGAGTTACGCCAGGGCAACGTTCAAGACAATCCTGTGGGGCAAAAGCAAAAGTCCTTTGACCAAGCAATGTCGCCGAGAGCCGGCCAAAGAATTTTGGCTAATGTGAGGTTACAAGACATCCCGCTATTTCATCTACAGCAAGGTTCTCAACCGGAATTCACGGGCCGCGCTTGGTCACCAGCACCACGAATACATGTTCGAGGGTCGGAAGCAGGATGACATGATCCAATAACCACTTCAACATCCATCGCGAGAGCGGTACGCAATGACCTGGAGTGTGGTGTTCTGCCTGATCAAGGCATGCCACTGGCCCGGCATAAATGGAAACCGTTTTGATACCTTCGTTCTCGCGCATCGAATCACAGCTCCTACAGTTTAAACCCTTAAACCCCTAATCCCCTAAACCCCCCAATATACATGGTGCATCATATGTGTCTCCCCTCCAGATCATTAATGAATGTAATTAAAGCGAGGAGTCCTACTCCGGTGCTACCAATCAAGGATATTGACAATAGTCTTTGAGTCTAGGAATTGGTCTCTCCGGCCAAGAGAAAAAAGAATGACCTGGGTGGTGTTTTAAAGTCGCATTTCAGTTATGGGTGAGAAACAACATGTTCTATGTGAAGTTTTTACAGAGGCATAGAGCCCGACAAAGTCTCAGAAACTGGACCAATAATCATATGCTGACATCTCAGCCCTCACAAAAACGTCTTCACTTCAAACGATTCTGTAGACCATGTGGCTTCGTCTAAAGTAAAACGAGCGGTGTTCTTGTCAAGTAAGTATGGGGCTAAACCTTGAAAGAGTCTCTCTTGACAATTACCCAAATGTGATGTACCATTCCTATTTTGACTTCTTAAGAGGATCGGTTGTTACAGCAGCACTCTCTCCCACACCTCACACACCACCATCTCAAATATTCATTTGTTCTGGCTCGCCGGGATAGTCAAGTTCTTCCTTTGAAAGCGCTCAGGGACATTCGAGCTGAAAGGCTGCCATATTGGCTACAAGGCCTTAACTTTTAATCGCAAAATGAAGGGTTTCGAAAACGTATCTATCAACACACCAAGAGCCCGCTCGCTAATATATGGGCTTCTGGCTTTGGCATCTATGGTTGTATTTGGAAATGTCGCAGAGATTTGTGATTATGCGGACAGCTGTCCAGCTAGATTTATATGGATCATCGTTCTCGCAGTTGCTGGTGCTATTCTCTCTCTAATTATGTTTGCAAAAACACTGGCGGCACCAACGTCTCTCGGTTTGGTTGAAACCGTGTCCTCTTTTTCGTTACTGGTTTTATTCTCAGTTTGTGCTGGGCTAGTCTCGTCAGTTAGGACTGGACTTGGAAACATCCCTGCTGTGAATTTCTCCTGGTTTAGCTTGGTCCTATCTTTTGTTCTTCTGTTCGCGTCTGTCACAGGGGAAGGTGGTTTGTTTAATTTAGATACGGTCATGAAGCTCGGAAAAAGGGATGACATGGGTAGCAAAGCCTACAACCGAACGGAATTAGAAGGGGTGCAGACCGACGAAGAACACTACATGAAAGCCAGAAGGGAAGTCGGTGCACTCAATCGAGTACAAACTGAAGACGACGGAATTCTTCCACAAACCGCCATGACACCATTACAACCTCTCCTGCAAGAAGCCTCCACAAAAACTGCAGAGACCAACGAAATAGAGGTACCAATCGAGCCAGACCAATCTCTCAAACCGGTGGAATCAGCCCAACCTCATTCTTCCGCCACCAAAGCGGGAGGGTAACCACATTGTCTTTCCGACCGATGACCTCGTATGAGGTCAATTTTCAACATATTTCTCCTGGACTTGCGTTTTCTCGACAAGAAGGAGAAAGATACCCTGGACAGCGTACATGACTTCCGCCTTGTAGAAGGAAAGATAATAGTGAGAACTTCGTGTCCTTCCCGGTCGTTTTAGATATGCCCGAAGCAGAAGCTTTTCAAAGCAACATTGAGACCGCATGTAAAGTAACTTTGAAACCAAAAACGCCACTTTAAAAAGACAGCTGAATACATAATTTGTATTAGCATTATAGTCCTTCAATGTCCTCAAATCTGCTATTCCGGTGTTCCGTAAGTTGTTTTTGCCCAGGACAATTACGTTCAGGAGATGGTGTCCAAAATGACTTTCTCAATTTACAGTCTATCGTATATGCTGTTACAAAAAAATGTAGTTTCCGCATACGACAGGCCCCAGTCCGATAGCGACTGGTAAGGAGCAATCAAAACAACGCCATTAGAACAAAAAAAGTGGTGAGGAAGCAAGTGCACGTATGTTATAAGGCGAGGTAGGACCTCCCATCACCACAACGAGAATGCGACAGCGGTGCGTTTTCGAAGGAAACTCCGGAGCGCTACGCCATGATCAAGCTGAGATTAATCTCGTTCGCTGCTCACGAGCAGCACAGTTGATATGCAATGCGCTTCGACTGGGATGCAACACTTTAGTGATGAGGGCACAATGAAAACAACACTTTGACTGGCAGCCCTTGGTCTCCAGTGCGCAAATTCTTGACATACAGCTTTCCAACTGGCAATCACGTAATCAAACCAAAACACTACTGGAGCTGATGGCAGGCATCCGTGACCCGACTCCGTTCATACCGCTGTGTTCTGCGTCTATCCTTCATGAATTTCGCCGGTAGAAAACTCCCTAAATTGTCGCACCATGAGAAAAGATCTTGGTTCCTGGAAACGGGCCCTGACCTCCTTACCTAAGCGACAGGCTTGACCGGCGCAACAGATACAAATCTCTGATCAATGACGGCCTTAGCTGGGTTCTTGAACCAGTCAACGGTAAACGGGACGTCTTTCGCCTTCGTGAACGCAACACGGATATCACCGTCGTCACCGAGAACTGGCTCCTTGCGCAGAACGCCCATCGAAGAAAAGTAGTCCTTGAGCTTATCCATGTTGCCATCGTTCGGGAATCCAGACACTTTGACAGTGCACTGCTCCTCATCCGGGTCAACGTCATCCGATGGAGCGGCACCGACTGGCAGCGTCTGCTCATCGGCGGGATCAAACAGCTTCTCAGCTCCTGCGTCAACAAACTCATCGCCATCCTGGCGGTTGTCCTTATCCGGAGCCCTAAAGTTCTTCTCTTCCAGCTCGGCAAGATGATCATTCCAGTCGACGATGTAGGCGGGATCTTTCTCTCTCTCCGCCCCACGGCCACCTCCGCGGCCACCACGGCCCCTGCCCCTGCCTCTGCCGCGTCCACGGCCGCGTCCACGGCCGCGGAAACCATCATGGTTGCCTCGGCCGCCATCATAGCCGCCTCGGCCGCCATCATAGCCACCACGGCTGCCTTCATATCCACCGCGGCTACTACCGTAGCCACCGCGGACACCATCGTACCCGCCACGATCGTATCCCCGCCCACCGCCGTATCCGCCGCCTCCACTGTATCCTCCACCACTGCCATACCCGCCCCTGCCGTCAGAAGCGGCGTGGCCACCGCCACCCGCGCCGTACCCGCTGTTGCCATAGCCGCCACTCTCGCGGCGATCGTAGCCGGCGGAGTTGTCATATCCGCCACGGCTATAGCTACCGCGATCGTAGCCACTTCCTCCGCGGCCATAGCTATCGCGACCACCACTACTGCCGCCATATCCGCGGCTGTAGTCATCCCTCCGAGCGTAGTCACCACCTCCTTGTCCGTAGCCACTGTAACCACCGCCGCTGCTCCTGCGATCACTATGGCCATAGCTGTCACGATGGCTATAGTAATCACCCTGGGCGCGGGTGTCGCCGCCCCTGCGATCGGCGGCGTAGGGGTCCTGTGCGGATGAAGAGGCGTAGCGATCCGCGTAGGGATCGGCGCGGGAAGGCTCGTCGTAGCGGCCTCGCTTGGCGTCACGACTGGGGTCGTCGTACTCCGAGCGGCGCTTCGCGTACGGATCGGCGGCTTGCTCAGCGTACGGATCGGATGCGTACGATCGAGATTGGCTGGCATACGGATCCGATTGGCGCGCGTACGGGTCGTAGCTGGCTGCCGATTCGTAGGGGTCCCGGCGGTAGTTGGACATCGTGGGAGAGAAGGTGGTGAGGCGTCTGGTGGAGTGAGGCGTGAGGAGGAAGGCGGCGGGGGGGGGGGTGAAGTGGCCACGGGACGCAAGGGGGCGCAACGCAGGGCGGTAGCGGAGGAACGAATGACGATTTAAATATGCTTTGTGTTGAATAGTGAACCGGATCAATGCGGGGTGGGGGCGGCAGATGACGGCCCTTTAGGGGCTGGGGAACAGTTTGATCCGGGCTGACAGGGCCTTTCGGAGCCGGTCAGGTGAATCTGCCTGTGGGCTGCAATGAAATTTGGGGGGCGAATGGTCCACAGTTCAAGATCACGAAGAGATATACCCCTTTCATTGCCCCGATTGGGTTGTTCAAGCAACCTTTTTCGGCCCTTTTTTTCTCGTTTCCTTTTTACTGTATTCAGTGAAGCTATGAGAGGCTGCCACCTCACGTTTCCCGCACTTTTACGTTTCATAGAAAAATTACTGCAACTACCGTAAATTTACATGTGTACAGCATGCAAGGCGTTGTTATGATATCGTTCAGCAAATTCCTGTTCCTGGGAACAGGAATTTGCTGAACGATATCATAGCAGAGGTGGGACCACCTCTCTGCTTGATGGGCTTACAGCAGGCTCAAAAGTGCACGATCGTTCACGCCGTTCTGCACTCAACCCGACAGAGTCACACACAAAGATTCTCGTGCCAAGTAGAAAATAAGGTCGGTGTGCCCGTCCTGAGTTCAGCAATTAGACCGTCGCTACGCTCACAACTTTCCATAACCTTGCCTTTGTCTGCTTCGTCCAATGCAGGCATGGCCACCTCATCTAAGGGTGCAGCCCCGAGCGTCACTATCAAGAGCACTAACGAAGCGATGAATTTGAATATTTACATTCAACCTGTTTTCTGACAAGCGATTCCGAGTTCGACGGTGAAAGAAAAGCGTGCGAGAGATTTAAACGAAGGAAGAGAGCCGAGTTGCTTTTGGATGACTTTGAAACGGCTGGTTCTGCATGGAGTTCATCAGCATTAGGGAGCTTACGCTGCCGTTCATGAGAGAAATATGAGTGAAAAATCGCGCAAAACATTACAGCGCTTTCAGTGCTCACAGAATTCTGGGTCTCGACGTGAGCAGAGAGGCGGAATAGTGACTTGTTGCTCACGACAATTCTGTCTAAATTTCAAGACAAGTGTGTTTACGTTTTTGCGCAATTTGTAGGTACAGTTGCTTTTCTTGGTGCAGGATCGGTACCGGTTAGCAGACCATCAACCGTTCAGTGAGATGGCAGAGGTTTTGGACGTGAGCGGCAACGATGATGGATCGCGAGGTGTTAGGAAACGAGGGAAGTATCTCCCGGAGGAGGACCTAATAATCGTTCGTGAAGTGGCCGCTTTACGGGCACATGTCGCTGGTTACGGCAACGTGAAGCAGTCGTTCGAAAGTGTGGCTCAAAGGGTAAATCAGAACCCTCACATGATGCAAAAGGTGAACTGGAAAGCAGTACAAGATAGATACAAGCGACTACAGGAGGACTTCGACGCGGACGATAGAAGAAACAGCAGTCTGTCCGGGATTACGGGAGGGGAGATGGGAGATCTTTATCAAGCCCTATCCCAAATGCGAGAAGAGAGGGATACGTTTCTTACCGAGAAGAAAGCCGATAAGAATGAGAAGACCAAGCGAGAAGAGGAGAAGGAGATTATGGGCAGACGCGTTGTCGAAATGGCACTTTGTCAGAAATCGAAGAGAAGCATCTCAGGTGATGAAGTTGAGGCAAGTAGCAGTGGTGGGAGCAGCGGAGGAGGTAATGTGGGTGGGAACAGCGCGATGAAGAGACGGAAGACGCGCCAGACAGGTATCGCGGACGTTAGTGGAGAGCTGGAAATGTTCGGTGCGCAGTTGAAGGAAGCGGATCTGGCCCGGATTCAGCTTGAGGTGGATCAACTGTCCTTCCAGAAGGAAAAGTATGCGAAAGAGCTGGAAGAGCGGGAGAAGGAACGTGAAGAGCGACGGAAAGAGCGTGAGGATGGACAAAAGCTAGAGCTGGAGAAGTTTAAGATTATGTTTGACATGTTAAGGGAGAAGATGGGATGAGGTAAGTTGGAGCTTCTCGTATTAATGCAGCTTTAATAAACGCTGGAGTTTCCCTGCGGGGCTTTTCCCTTTCGCTCGCCTACGGCTCGCCGGGAAAAGACTTTGTTCTTCACTCCTCAAGAAGCCCACCCCTCTCCCGAATGTATTCATCTAACGTGCTTGGGCGGACCTTGAAGTATTCGGATATCTGGTTGGGGTACAGGCAGTTTCGAAAGTTGCACATCAGCATAGTTCCGAGGTAGAGAAGCCCGACCGGTGACTCACACAGCTTCATCTTGCGCTTCGTGTCAATAATCGGAAAATACATTTTGAGTTCCTTGAAAATCCATTCTACCGTAATACGCACTCCCGACATGGAGCTGTTGAAAGCTGTCTGGTGCGTATTGAGCGCACTTCCTTGAAAGGGGACCTCCATAAAGACGCGCCAGTTGTAGCCTGAATCATCGTAGATCTTGTACTGCGTACCATTCAGAACCAGAATCTCACCCATGTTAGATTCCAAACCGCTTGCTGCGTAAAGGAACCAGTCATGACGACGACCCTCGGCAGGGCCATACGCGTGCAGTATCATCCCATCGGGCGTGTTGACTGCCTGATACTTTAATGAATGCTTCCTTTTGTGCCCGTTGTATACTACGAGCTGCCGCATGTAGCCCTTAGGTCGGGCTACGCCAACCACTGTACCGTCAATAAACCCTACACAATTCTGCATTGCTGCTCCTTTATCACTGATGGCTTGGCTAAAGTCTTGAGCTCTTTTGTCCATGTACTGCTGTGGAACAGGCCCCATCAACAAATGCCCTTGCCCCTGCACAAATGTTTCCATCCCTTCCCAGAATATTTCCGACATCTGGGAGGGATGTTTTCCGAATAAATATGCCAGATCTTCCCAACGGTCGGGCACGGCCATGCGTCTGAGGATTATGCATGTGGCAAGCACCGGATTGACACCATACCTGTTACGAGTAGTGTGATGTTGAGATGAAGGCCACCCTACAATGGGTACTATCTTTTTGATGTCTTCAACCCGAAAGCGGAAGTCCTGTAAGGCTTCGCGGTCTCCAAAACGATTGAAGTTGAACCAAAATTTAGTAGTAGAGATACGGTTTGACCTGTCTAACAAAAATTGAACCTGACGTTGTGCTGCAACGTATCGCCATGCGACACAGACAAAAGCGGGCTTTGATGTAAATGCGGAACGTGAGCGGGTGTGTGTGACATGTCGCTTAGCAATAACCGCCAGTGCAGCACGAAAGAGCGACGCTCTTTCTCTGCATTTGGTGAGAGAGTAGTCTTTTTGCCTCATAGTTTTGAAAGGGGTTGACTGTACTACTCCCATGCTGATCTGCGGCGTTTGTTACCACAATACATCATGAGCGAAATAGTGGACAGGTTTTTGGTACACGTGTGCATAATATTTGAAAGGATTTTCACAGAATTGTCGTGTAGCGTAAGCTCCCAAATTATATCATCAGAAATGCCGCTAAACGTGCGAGGGCTTCTGCAGCGTAGGGGAGACAAACACGGTATGCACGTCATTTATTTTTTTACTTTGTATGGACATACTGTACCCTTGGTACTGTGTGTACTCCGGAACTGACTGACCCCTCCATCCGCGCCAAGGATGGCATAGGACCACACACGGTTACTTTCCCCCACACCGGAAATCAATGCTAGATGGGGAGTAAAGTACCCACTACATTTCTAGAACGCGGACAAGGCGATTGTATGAGATAACAAGCCCTATCTTATGGAGACAAATTGAATATTGAAATCATAGTTTAATAGCCAGTCATATAATGGTGAAATTGGATCAAGTAAACGTGACTAAAATCGAGATGTCGAATGACATCTCCATTTGAAATAGCAAAGCAGTGGGGTCCCGAGTATCACTCTACTATTGTCTATAGGACTGCTAGTCCCCATATGAGGACAAAAGTTGTTTTATTTTTTCTGGACAACGCAAGGTGCGATTTCACTTTTTTTTTTTTTTTTTTTGCAAGCAGAAGGCCATCACAGGTAAAGCAATTGTTTGTCAATTCTAGCGAAAACCAACGCATTTGTGCACATCAAGGTGTTCAAGAGAAAAAATCGATTTACAGTAAACATTTTTCTTTAAGCAGCATAGAAAATGGTCTTGAGGGCTTTCTATTCAGTTCTCACTTCAGAAAATGATAACGCTTGGTCTAGACTAGTTAGCTGGTGTCTATCCCATCAAGCGTTATCATAACATACAAATCTGCGAATTTTATTTCTTTTTCAACTTGATGTCCACGCTTTCTATTTTTCTTTGGTAGGTTGACTCGTTTTATATTTTTCTGAGTGAGAACCGAATAGAAAGCACTCAAGGACATGTTTCTATGAAACTGGTATAAAATTAAAATTAGCTTAAAGAAAACTGTGCATCAATGAGTTGTTTTTCGCTAGAATTGACAAACAATTGCTTTACCTGTAGATGGCCTTCTGGCTACAAAAAAACAGAAGTGAAATCAAAACTTGCGTTGTCTAGCAAAAAATAAATAACCTTTGTTCTCATATGAGGACTAACGGTCCGATGGACACTATAGACGACAAGCGATTTCCCTCATGAAAGGTCAGGCATGGCCTCATATGAGGCCAGTTGTTTTTGCAAAAATGTATATATTAAATCGAACTTTGTAAACTCAGTTTGGACGCCATTTCTTTAACGTACATGCCCTCGACAATGACATCTTGCAAATCATTGGAATAGCAGTTATGAATACATTGAAAGAATAAGAATCCGATAAAGCTCCAATGCCCGGTTGACATTTTAGATAGGCGTTTGCGTTTCCAAGATATCAACACATAACGTTTTGGGGTTGGTCAAATGGCTTCTTTTTTAGGCATTCTTAAAATGGGTGGAAAAGACGTGCAGATCTGACCAAACTCCATCCTTCCGCAACACAGAATTCAACTGCAGTGGCGAGAGTGTCTTTTTCCTTCTTGTTGAGCATGCACAAGTCGAGAAAAAGAAGTTGAAAAGGAGCTTCATATGAGGTCGCTTGTCGTCTAGACACTAGGCTCGTGGCATTCATACATTCCCGCTGTACATTTGGATCACCGCTTGGAGTATGAGGCTCTGACGTCAAATCATTGGAGAGTGCATGTATTTCGATGGGGGAAGACAGGACTAAATAGTTACTCGCACAAACTGCTGTGAAAGACAGAGACAGAGAAACCCCCCAATTCTCTTGTTCTTTCTTCCAACTAGAATAATCCGATTCTTGCACTCTGCCTATCTCCAAGGCTGGTGTTGGCATTTGAATTCACACACCGAACGGGAATACCGTGTCGGTCGAGCGATTAGGTTGAAACTAGCACTGTGCACCAAATGTCCATTTCTCTTGCTAATTCCATTGTTTTTATACTGCGTTAACAACTACAGAGCTTCTTTCATAGTTCCTGTCGTTGATTTCCCGGAGATGATCTATTACCGGAAGAGCAAAACGACTTCACATTTCCATAATAAAACAGAGACACGAATTTAAATCCCCTATGATCTAAAGACTTGGCCTCAACTCAAGTGAGATGCGGGGGATAGATAGAAAGGCTGCTATTCTCTTTGATTAGGCTACTGACAAGATTGGCTCGGATATCGTTGACATGGCGATGGTCCGTGCAACGGATGCGCCGAGTTCAGGTGGACTGCGTGTTAAAATTAAAATCCGTTATGCGGCACGTCAGCAGAGGATAAAAGCGAAAGGCATTCGGCAGAGGTTGACACAAAAAAGTGCTTCAAGATCGACAAGACACAAAATTATGATCAGGAGAATTTTGTATGATCTACCACTATTTCTGTATAATCGCGCTGATCTATGACGGTTCCCGCTTCGCATTGTATTAATGGGCGATAGCGCACAGTGCTTAATATCTACTTCTATTGCTCACTACACGCGCTCCTTACTCTTGGAATTCTATTCAAACATTGTAAGAGCAGGAGATGGAAACAACCTGAAAAGTCGGGCGTAGGCAGTTTCCTGCTGAACAAATTGCGCGAAGTCTGGAACCGCAGTTTTGTGAACGTACAGAGTAATTTGCCACAATGGCAAAACGAAAAGCTGTTCGCAGCTTTGCCATGTGCTGGTGAACACCACCTCGGATTCATGTCTGCTGGTACGAGTTGGCATGTAGAGTTGTTTTCTGAATGAGCTGAAATGAGATTCAAAATCAATGTTTTCGTTCTCGTGAAGCTGAAGCTGATGGATCCTCATGCGTCAGCTTCAAAATGCATGGACCGCCCTTACGAACGGCACAGCGCATTAGTCCTCGTTGAGGTCGAAAAGTATGACAAAATAAGTGGAATTGTGGGTGTGGCATTTGCAATTGTCTGCTGCTGACAACTTCGAGGCTCATTTCCATGCTATGAGCTCGCAATTTGGTAAGAGGCGTGGGGTGCACTGCAACAAGGGCATAGGGGCAACCGGAGCAACAAGGGGATCCATGTGTTTGGCATTCGTGGTATCGGAAAGCGTGAGACACTGTTCTGCTGCAGTGTAGAAGATGTTACGGACTGAGGGTCCCTACCCCTCTCACGCATGCTCCTCGCGTGACCCGAGCTCTTCCAGCAACGGGTATTTTCATTCATGTGTTCATCTTTTTATAACGTTCGCATTTCGGCATTGCCATTCATGTGCATCTCATGCAGATGTGCCCCCTTTCGCCTTTTTTTGCTTCTTGCAATTTGCCGGCTGCCCTAGAGTATGATGCTACTTCAAATGTGGCTTCAATTGGAATTTTCGAATGGCGTCTCTCTTTCATGTGGCACATCTGCGTGTTGCCGAGAATCATTCCTCCATTGATGTCACTCAATTGCCCCCAGTTCTCAATCGGCTTTCTCACATTGAGCACGTCAACAAAAAAAAATAGGAACAAGAAAACATGCAAAGCAACAGTACTTACGCAGCAGGCTTGACAGCGGTGACGGAAACGAGGCGATTATCAATCACCGCTCTTGCTGGGTTCTTAAACCACTCGACAGCAAACGGCACATCCTTGGCCTTCTGAAAGGTGACGTGAATGCTGCCGTCTTCTTTCTTGACCGGCTCCCTTCGCAACACGGCCAGGTTGGAAAAGTAGTCTATCAGTTTGTCCATACTGGCCTCCTTGGGGAAGCCCGACACGGCGATGGAGCACAGCTCCTCGTCAGGGTCGACGTCATCTTCACGCACAAGCGCCATGGGGACGGTCTCCTCCTCTGGGGCGTCGAACAGCTTGTCGATATTGGAGGCTTGAAACTCGACACCCTCCTGACGGTTGTCTATCATGGGCTCCTTGAAGTTTCTCTCTTCCAGCTCGGCGAGATGCTCGTCCCAGTCGACGATGTACTGCGGGGGCTTCTCTCTCTCCCCACCACGGGCACCGCCTCGTCCGCGTCCGCGCCCGCGTCCCCTCCCGCCACGACCACGGCCACGGCCTCGGCCGCCGTCATAGCCGCCACGTCCACCGTAGTCACCGCGGGCACCATTATAGCCTCCACGACCGCTGTTATAGCCTCCACGGCCACTGTTATAGCCTCCACGGGCGCCGTCATATCCGCCATAGCCATCGTCATACCCTCTTTGGCCACCGTCATATCCTCCACGGCCATTGTCATAGCCTCTATGGCCACGATCGTATCCCCCACGGCCATTTTCATAGCCTCTACGGCCACCATCGTATCCCCCCCGGCTGTCGTATCCGGCACGGTCGTAACTGGAACCTCCTCCATACGCACCTCTACTCGCAGAAGCACCATACCAGGCGGAACCAGCATCCCCATAAGCAGCATCATCCCGACGATCATGAGCACCTGGTCGCCTATATCCCCCTCGATCGTACCCGCCCCTTCCGTAATCATCCCTCCCTCCTCCTCTACTATACGCGCCAGCAGACCCGCGGTCGTACCCATCGCGCGAATACTCCGCGCCCGCCTGTCCATAGGCGGCATACCCCGCGCTCCTGCGATCATACTGGGCGTAGGCATCCCTCTTACCATAATAGTCCGACGATGACTGCTGATACCTGTCGTCCCTTCTGTCAGCGTAGTGGTCCTGCGACTGTCTATAGCGGTGCGAATACTCTCCGTCGGCGTGAGCGTCCTCGTAGCGGGAGCGCTTGGGCTCGCGCGCGTAGTCGTCGTACCCTGGCGCGCGCTTGTGGCTTGCGTACGGGTCGGAAGGGGCGTACGGGTCGGCGGGGTGCTCGCGCGAGGGCACGTAGCCGTCGGCCGCGGGGCGCGACGCGCGGGCATAGGGGTCGTAGGCAGGCGCGGGCGCGGGCGTGTCGTACGGATCCCGCCTGTGCCCGCCCGCCGGCGCGCCGGGTTCGTACGGGTCGCGCTTGTAGCCGGACATAGTTGCTGGCGGTGGGGATGGGCGACGGTAAGATGGGGGGCGGGGCGGGGGAGGGGCAAGGCCTGGCGTGGGAGAAACTCCGGGAGACGCTTTGTAGGGAATCAGCTCGGCTCGGGTGCGTGGAAGGGAGGTCATGGAGTGGAGTGCGACCCTTGAGATTGGGCGGGTACAGTATCAGTGGTCTGAGGGGGCGAACCCGGAGGGGGCGCAGGTGTTTGTGGGGAGGAGCTAGAGATGCATGCATGCATCACTGGATTCAGTTCCCGGGCGGCCAATTGTGCACGCACACGTGCCATTTCTGTGAAGCCGTTGACTGTACAATATTGTAGTGTAAAAAGCGTGAAATGTAGCGTACAGTATGTCTCTCTACTTACAGCATCGGTGTATGCCGTTTGTTTAACTTAATTGTGGGTTTACGCAATCAGCTTTTCAGAAAAGGATTTCACAATTTTTTAGATTTCCAATTCCAGAAAAGTGCTTTCCTGAAAAGCAAATTTTATGTAAAAGATGTGCATTACGCAAAACGACTATCCGTTACAGTTGTGAGTGGGCGACTCCGAAAAACATAAATTGTGTACACACAAATTTCCTTGTGTATGTGTGTCGTATTTTGTGCCTTGGCACGGAAATGCATGTGAACAAAAATTTGTGTAAGACACATTTAATGCCAATTCACCCTCAGTGAGGTGTCAGCACGCCGGCGGACGGATTGCGGTACCCCCTTCACGCCCTATCCTATGATACTGACGAAGGAGCCGCCGGCTTGGGGACAAATATCGGGTGCCGGCTCCTCGTCGGAGTCGGCAACATGAGCCATGTAGACGTTGGGCTGCGGGGTTGGACAGCGGCTGATACGACGGAGGGAAAGTGTGGAGGGAGGCCAGATCGAAATAGGAATGAGGTTGCCGAGGGGTGGGATGGGTTGATCGGACAGATCGCAGAGAAATATTTGAGCACATGGTATGATATAGGGTGGTATAGGTGGGTGCGGATGTGCGTTTGTGTCTGTGCACAAACAATTACATCGGGAGGGGAACGAAGAGCAAATCGGCGGTTTGTGTATGCACAAACACCTCCGACTCAATCAAAATCGGCAGATTTGCGCATACACAAAATGTGTTTTTATGTTTTTCGGAGTCGCCCAGTATTAGCATAAAAGGCTCAAAAGTCGTAATGACAAGTAGAATAGGTACTGCACAAAAACATGAGTCTAGGACGTCAGAGAGACCACTCCTACGCGCCGACGGCAATCAGGAAGCAGACATGGGAAGTTGCTGCCTATGTGTTAATGCGGGGGCGTCAGGCTAGCCGTAACAACAGCGTTTCACTTTCAAATGTCCTATTACAAGCATTGGAAGAGTATCAGAGTCATTCAGTAGAGGGTCAACGATTCATTTTACGAGCTAACCGTATCTCTTTGTCAAATTTCTCTTTCAAGCTCAACTCCTTAACCGAACTGGATTGTCTGCGTCTATTTAGATTTAGAAAAGAACATCTAATTCAAATGGTTGAAGCAATAGCGTGGTCTCCTTTTAAAGGTACTACTACACGCAACAGGTACTCGTGCAATCCGATGTTGGTGACGTGTATAATCTTGAGACGAATGAGCACTCCCGCTCGCTGGAGTGACATGGAAATTATGTTCGGTAGGCATGCACCACAGCTATCGGAGATATTTTGGGAAGGTCTGGAAAGGTTCTTGAGTACAAGAAAAGAGCTACTTACAGGGCCAATACAAGAGTCTTTCATACATCGAAATGCATGCAGATTTGCGGCAGCCATACATAGAAAAAGTGATGCGTTCGACAACTGCATATGATTCATAGACGGCACCGTCATTGCCGTTGCGCGTCCCGGTGATGCAAAGGCACAAAACGTGGCATATAATGGTCACAAGAGGAAACACGCGTTGAAGTACCAGGCTATAACGACCCCTGACGGCCTGATACTGCATGTATATGGTCCAACAGAGGGACGCAGGCATGATTGGACGCTTTATGTAAGGAGTGGAATTGACGAGATGTTGGATGAGATGTTGTTTGTCAATGGTATACAGTACTGCCTGTATGGAGATTCTGGCTACAACATACGTTCATTCATGGAGGTACCGTTCCAGGGGTCCAATCTGACAAACTATCAGAAGGCCCTCAACATGGCAATGTCAAAAGTGCGAGTGACCGTTGAGTGGATTTTCAAGCAGGTGAAGCTTTATTGGACTACCGTAGACTTCAAGCGCAAGATTCGTATAGCGGAATCACCGGTAGGAGCAATTTATTTGGCATCTATGCTTCTAACCAACATGAGGAACTGTGTTTACCCGAACACAATTTCGCAGTACTTCGACTGTGCACCGCCTCCTCTCAGCTGATACCTCCACAAAAACGACTCCCTCCCTGCCCGGGGCCCGTAGGGCGAAGGGACCAGAAGCCCAAGGGCCCCCGACAGGGCCTCCAGCGACATTTAAAGCTTGAAAAGGCCTGAGAATGGCCGACAGACTCCCGTAATCAGTAAAACAACCTTTATTCGGCTACTGCAAACCTACTTCTTTCCGGTGAATGCCTCAATCATGAGGCCGAATTTTTCCATCTCGAGTTTGTCGTGCGCATTGCGGTCCTCGCGCCTCTGCTCGCGCTCTTCTGCCCGCTCCATCCGCTCCATTTGCATGCGCTCGCGATCTAGCGCAAGGCGTTCACGCTCAGCGTCAATGAAAGCCATGTCAGCCTCCTTCAGAGACTAGCCAAGGCTGAGGAGACCCACACCTCCATGTAAATCGATCTTTCTGCGTTTTACCCTCCCCTTTCCCGTCACACAAAGAACCTCCTCACCATCCGCATTTTCATCTCCACTTCCGGTTGTACCCTTCCTTGCCAAGGCCTTAGCAACCAAGGCCCGCCCAATCTGCTCCTTGCGCTCTTCTTTTTTCCTCCTGCGCCACTTTGGTGCACTCCTTCGCGTTCTTGATGTCCTTCTGCGCTTCAAGCATCCCACCTAGAATCTCATCCAGCTCACCCACCTCACCGCCAATCCCTGACATGCGCCGCTCGGAGTTGTCCTTGCGCTCAAACGCATCCATAAGCTTCTTGAACCGGTCTTGCAGGCGCTTGCACGTGACCTTAGCTGATAAGTTAGGGTTGAGATTCGCTCGCTCGGCGGCCTGTGCAAAGCTACTCTGAACCTCACCATACTTTGCGACGTGTGCATTGATAGCACTCACCTCCCTGACGATTATAAGATCATCTTCAGGCGTGAAAGTGGGGCGACGTCCAGGTTTGGCCTTCCTGTTGCTTCCCGTCGCACTGTCATCACTGGAATTGCCAACAGGGGGAGTGGATGGAGAGCGCGGAGAGGGGATACACAAGGGAGAAGGAGACGCTTTCTTGGAGGAAGGGGAAGGGGAATTGACTTGCGCCATGGTGCGGAGAGAGAGGACGTTTTGGTTTGGGTAGGGGATGTTGTGCAGTGTTTGTCCCGTTCGGTGTCCGGGTTGACACTTTATGCCTCGAAACCTCAACTCCCGCCATTTCATCTCCACGTGTATACGTTGTGCTTGTTCTGAGCTGCAGAAACGATTTCACTATTTGGTCACATGTGAGCAATAATAATCACATGCCAGGACAGAATTTCCGCAACGTGGCACAGCTGTGTAATTCTATTTCTGAAAAGCGCAATTTCAATTCGCGAAAACTGGGTGCGTAAACTCTCTAATGTGTACCTTATCATATACCTTACATCTTTATTTACAACAGAGCTAAGACCTTAGGATATGCCCCTACGCGATATACCCTGGGAGAAAGATAAAGATACTTGTAGTAGTGCCACTACAAGTATCTTTATCTTCCACACGTGCACTTCCAAAGCCGCCAGCAGCTTTGAAAGTGCACGTGTGGCAGGCCTGCATTCGCGAGAACCCGGCATTCGCCGACATCGTCCCACTGACAGTCGTTCTTCAGCGAACACATTGCTGGTGCTGTAAGTCGCACTCTGCCCGCCATTAGTGCGGTCTGCCGTAAATTATACACCCGTCGAGCCATTTGCGTCTTCTCGGACATTGTACTGCGCCCCGCACTATTTACAACACCCGAGTGCGCATGCTCATTCCTCCGTCACGTCTCTCAAACACCGTCTTCGTCAACGCCGCTCCAACACCCTTTCCCATCTCCACGCCGCACGCGCCGCCCGCATCTTGCGCGAAACGCCCGCTTGCGCACACGTGCGCCGCAGCAGCCCGCGCCTGCGCAAATGGTGAGCCCGTCGCACCGCGCCTGCCGCCTGCGCACCTTTCCGCTGTCGACGCCATGCTAACCCGCCCCTGCTTGCATCCGCGCGCGCGCCCAGATCCACTGGCTGCTCCTGATCAGCCGGCAAGGCAAGGTCCGCCTATCAAAATGGTTTGAGCCGTACAAAGAGGCGGAGCGCGCCGAGATCAAGCGCGACGTCGTGTCCATGGTGCTGCCGCGGACGTCGAAGATGTGCAACGTCGTCGACCGCGCCGACGAGAAAGTCGTCTACAAGCGCTACGCTAGCCTCTACTTCGTCGCGTGCACCGACCGCGATGATAACGAGCTGCTCACCATGGAGCTGCTGCACATGTTTGTCGAGGTCCTCGACTCGTACTTTGGCAACGTGTGCGAGCTGGATTTGATCTTCAACTTTACCCGTTCGTACTGGGTCCTCGACGAGATCTTCATCTCCGGCGAGCTGCAGGAGTGTAGCAAGGCCGCCATTTTGGCCGCAGCGCAAGCGAGCGACGCCGCGGCAGAGCCCGTTCCGGAATTTGGACCACGCTCCATGCAACCGCCGCAATCCAAGTCTTCGGCGAGGAGGAGATAGTGAATAGATTAAACAAAATGTTCCATAAGCCGTTTGCAAAATTCTCCCTTGGTTTTACCCCGTGATGAGCATCAATCACTCTATCTTCGCTGTCAAGCTTTGAACCACACATCGGATGAGTTTACATTGCATCCGTCGTGCTCTTCCGGCAGGGATACAAGCAAGCCCGCATGCCCTTATCCATCAGTCCTCTCACCATGGATCGATACCACACCTCACCAGATCACTCACCTCACACAGACCCATAGCGGCTTCTTTAGGTCGCAAAACAAGACATCGACGCATCCAGGATGGGGACGGTGTCTGCGCCGCCTATTGCGTGAGCGCGCCCGTATCCCTAACTGCAGTGAGCAACCACTTCAAGTCGCGAAACTTTTCGATCCACCTCGAAAAGGAAAACCTCCTCTTCAAGAGCACTGGCTTCAACCTCTATTCCGGCGACGTCGCGCATCTCCCCCTCCAGTCCGTGGGCACCAGCGCCTACCATGGCCATGCATTCTTCTTCAGCTCGGGCGCAGCTGTGTTCTGGGGACTCCCCATCAGTGTCAGGAGGCAGCTTCTCGACTCCCTGGCCAACTTTCAGGACCGATCCACACCGCCTATCCTCCACTCCTTACGCACCAAACACACGCTGCCGCTCGCAATGGAACAGTTTGACCACGAATTCAACTACATCGTCGACGGGACGCGCAAAACGGCGACTTTCAAGAACGACGCCATCCAACTGTCCAGTTTCTCCGATGCCACGCAGCTGGTGGCCTTGTCGTACGGGCTGGCGCAATCGGTCAAGCTGCTGCTATTCGAGGAGGAGATCGACAACCTGGTCAAGCGGACGCGCACGCTGCCGGACGAGCTGGCGCGGGACGGGAAGATCCAGCTGTCGCAGCGGGACTTGAAACGGCTCATCGGCGAGCTGCTGGCGGCGCGCTACTCGGTCAATCTCGTGTCGGACATCATGGACACACCAGAATTTTTCTGGAAGCACGCAGAGTTGGAGGGCTTGCATGTCGAGTGTGCTAGGGAAGTGGAGCTCAGGCAGCGCGCGCGCATTTTGAATACGAGGACGCAGGTGATTAAGGATGCGCTGGATATTCTGAATAATGAGCTGTCGTCGTCGTCGTCGGACAGGGTGGAACGCGCCATCTTGTTCCTGATCGCCGTCGAGGTAGTGCTCGAACTGGGCAGGCTCGTACCGAGTGCGGTTCAAATGTTTAGATAGAGGTCTCGGTGAGGTGTTGTGGTGGCTCGTTTGCTGTTGGCGGGGTGGGGTGCGCACAAGCGATGGCTACTAGGCTTACCATTGGTCATGATGGGCAGTCGCAGGCGTTACAGGCTACGGCAACGGGTTAAGAGTGCGGCAGGGAAACAACCACGGGAGCTGCGCGAGAGCGAATCTCCATCGCCAATTGCTGAATTCGTGCATCAACTCATACTGTACAGTACTACAGATTTCAGGGATTTTTTTTTGCAGGCAATTTGCTTCCGCCTGCAGTAGGGGATATCACAAACATCTCCCAAGGCTATCCACGGCACAAGAGCGCATCATCTCCACGGCAAAGACTGTCGAGCACTGCCGATCTACCTTCGTGGCGGTGGTGCTGCGGTGTGAAATAACGAGCAAACCAAATACCCAGCCTGCACAACCAGCAGACGATGTCGTCACCAGCCTTCACACCGACGCTGTCGGCCTTCTTCGGCCAAGCGGCCGCCCCGCGCGGGGCCGTTTGCCGCACGCCGGCGAGCGCTCGGGTCTCCCCTCGCATGGTGAGCGCGCCCGTCAAGAAGCCTGCCACCAAAACGAAGCCTAAACCAACTGTGGAGCGACAGACGAAAATGCCGCCCATGTACCGGCTGTACATCTACAACGACCCGGTGAACACGCGCGAGCGTGTGGTGGACGTGCTAATCAAGACGTGCCAGGGGTTGACGTTTTCGCGTGCGTACTCGGCAATGCAGGAGGCACACGAGAACGGGCGCGGAATGGTGCTGGTGGTGTGCCAGGAGATTGCGGAGCACTACTGCGCGACGATTAATGGCGGTAAGTTAAGTTTTATTGGCGCAGCCTTGGGTTACGGGGAGCGAACGGATGACTGACAATAGAGGGTGTACTGTGTTGTGGGTGACTTGTAGAGGGAGTTTTGAGCACGATTGAGCCGGATAGTTAGGCGGTGTTGCCCACCTGTTGGTTTAACAGTTTGTATATTTTGGGCGAGCTTTAGAGCGTGGCAGGGCAGCGCTTGGGCGACGCACGTAGATCTGGCATTGCAGTAGAGCACGAGTAGGGCACGAACTGAGTCTTGACGCCGCAATCAATGAATGCTTATTGAGTGACATAGACGGCGGGCAAAACACAGCACGCGCACTCCTTCGGCGCTTTGCCGGACGGGACGCGACGAAAATTGAACAGTGAAGCAGTTACGATAGCGTGCGGCTTGGGTCGACGCCGCGCCTCTTGATCATGGGGTAGGCGGTCAAAAAGAGACACAGCGATGCGGACGCGAACAGCACGAGGTCAACAAAGACGGTGAACCAAAACGCGACATCGACGCTACACATGCAGGTATTACCGCTCTCCCGCACGCCCTGCGGCACGAGCGTAACGCAGTCGTTCCTGTCACACTCTCCCTGCGTCTTCACAATGGAGGTGACATCGAGACACACAGCCACGAGCGCGGCGACAGCGACGGCTGCCAGGGCGACGACGAAGACCCTGCGCGCGGTGCGCGGCGGGAAGACGGCGGCGAGCAGGGCGAACGAGAATGCGCAGAGGACACCGAGCAGGGCGGCGACGATGCGGACGGCGGAGTTGGGCGTGGGCCAGCCCGCGGCGAGCGCGTACGCGAAGATGGGGCGCGTCGCGTGCTCGGAGGCCTCCCGGATCAGGTCCGGGACCGCGGAGACCGGGCGGAAGAAGGCGCGGCGCGCGGGCACCGACGGGCCGATCACCGCGATAGACCAGCACGTCCACGTGAGCAGCAGCGTCGCGCAGGTCTGGGGGCGGTCAGCGAGGGAGAGGGCGGAGCGGCAAGGGAGGGAAGCGCGGGGGGCGCCAGGTGTCACGTACCGCCAGTAGGAAGAAGGTCGCGCCGAAGAAGAAGTACGACTTGGACATGGTTGAGCGGCTTGGCGCGGCGGGAGGGCGGGGCGGGAGGGAGGAGGGGGAAGGGGAATAGGAGGGCGGGGGAGTGCAATGGCTGTGGGGTGGGTCGCGATGGACAGAGCGGGTGGGGTGCTGAAGACAGCGGGCCCCCGCAGTCATCCAAGGTCGTTGGCTGGAGTTTACGTGTACAGTTGGTCACGTGTACAGCCCTACCGGCGTCCAGCAATGCTTTGCCACGGACGTGCACAGCGCGTCTGGATGCTGTCCGATCATGTAAAGCGGGAAAGGCTTACAGTCACTGAGTTTCGTGTGAGCAGTCCGATCATGTAAAGCGAAAAAGGCTTACAGTCACTGAGTTTCGTGTGAGCAGTCCGATCATGTGCAGTGAACCCCTCCCGATATGGATACGCTCGGTGGACGTAATCCTTATCCATTTGCGGAGGATATTCCCTGCACATCCACATCCGGAGACCGTATCTCTCAGAATTTCTGTGCTGTACTTTTAAAAAATGTATGGGAGATTTTGCGTTTAGTGGGGCGATCGTGTCTTGTTTGGTGGCAAAAAGGGGGTGAAATGGCTTTTGTTGTAGTGAACAGGGTCCGAATCGTGCGAATTTGTTGCACAGGGGGGGCGAAGGGAAGAATAGCAGTAGTATGTTAGACCCGACCACTGAAATGTCGCCTTTGGTCGCCCGTCCCAAACAACACAATTGGCCTGCTTCGCCCGTGTAGTAATCCAAAATGACAAGTACTCGAGGGTTTCAGGGCTATTAAACCCCACATTTCTAGAACACGGATATTGTAAGGACAATTAATCCACGATATGATCGCCACGCCGGTATCGCCGCCTTATCCCTGTGCGGTCCTCTCCATTCTGTATCTGCTACTCCACTTCTCCAGGCGCTTCGTCACCCGCACCCTCACCCTCCCCAGCACTTCTCCCAAGCCGCGCCTTCCCACCACCGGTAACCACGAGTGTATCCACACGTGCAGCGGCACGTCCTCGTCCTTCCATTGTTCTGCACTCCTAACCAACCAGCGCGCCGCCGCCGAAAATTGCCACCGCCGCCAAGTGGTACACCTTTGCGCGCCGACGCGCGCCCCCGCGGGCCGCCGCCTTCCCCGCGCCACACCCACGCCACGCACGCCGCCGCCACCGCCGCCCACGCGCACACCA
The DNA here is from genome assembly GCF_000350225.1 of Chondrus crispus. Lineage (NCBI taxonomy): Eukaryota > Rhodophyta > Florideophyceae > Gigartinales > Gigartinaceae > Chondrus > Chondrus crispus. Next base: position 53,643 of record NW_005179163.1, read on the forward strand.
GCGCCACGCGCTCGCTCCGCGCGCACACGTGCCGGGCCACCAGCAGCACCGGCTCCTCGCGCACGAACATCCACGCCGCCGCGTAGCTCGGCGCCGCCACGCGCATCCCCACGACCTGCCAAAAGGCCCCCCCTTGCCCCGCCTTGCCGCCGCCAGTCCCCGCCGCCACGCCGCCCAGCAGCCGTGCTGCGGCCGCCACCAGCGCGGCCACGCCCACGCCATAAACGCCGCCGCCGCCGCCGCCGAACAATTCGCGCGCGGCCATGCCGCCGACGCCGCACACCGCCGTCGCCACCAGCGCGCCCTCGCCACCCGTGACGCACCTCCCTCCGCGCTCGACGACGGCCGTCTGCACGGCCGGGATAGCGGCAGCCGCGGCGACTGCTCTCTGAAACAGCTGTATGGGGATACCGCAGAGTAGCCGCTCTTTTAGTATCGCCTTAGTATCCGATTTCGCCTGTCATGTAGTACAATATATTGCACTGTCCACTTTTTTCAGATTCTGTCGCCCCTCCCGAACAACTAACTTCTTTGCGGTCACCCCCCCCTGTTGAGTACATCGCCCATACGATCCCTACAAATAATTCTCTATTGGATGTAAACCTCTGCAAATTTTACAGCGTCACCCCTTCATCACCACAACAAAAGCCATTTCACCCCCTCTTTGCCACCAAACAAGACACGATCGCCCCACTAAACGCAACATCATCTCAAAATGTATTTATCGTCGTCTGGACTGTGCAATTCCCCTTCTTGGTACGCAAACTGCGCTGCTGACGATTGATCACAACTCGAATTTCTGGAGAAATGTCGTCGCAATCCTCCAACAAAGACTTAACAATTGCTAATGCTTTCAATTGCTCGTTAATTGTGAACGATTCGCAGGTCTCACTGTCGTTTCTTTCCGCTCGATCCCTATCTTGATCCTCGCCATCCCTCATTTCCATAATCGTACTTGACACCACGTCCTCAACTGATACCATTGCCGTTACCTCATCTTCCTCTGAGGGATTTAAGAAATTTTCAATAGAGATCCTCGCCCGAGAGCCCACCAACTGCCCCACCATTCCTTCAATCTCCTCTACTGTACTCTTTCGACAATCTGCGTCAGTTGTCGTGGCTTCAGGCGGTATCTTCTCGTCCAAAAGCCCCGTATGTATCCAACAATTAAAAATTACATCCTTTGACATACTCTTCCAAATGCGCCGAACTTGAACCATGGCTTGCAGTTGATTGACATTGTAGATATTCTTTGCACCAGCGTCTAAATTATCTAAAGCGCGTTCCATTTGCCACTTTCTGTATAAAACTTTCACACTTGCTATCACTCCGGCATCCATTGGCTGTATTTTAGATGTAGTGTTTGCCGGCAAAAACTCGACAACCACATTGCTGAGGGACGGAATTGTACCATACTTTCCATGTGCGCTACAGTTGTCCAACAGAAGAATAACTTTTCGACCAGGCGTACTTGCAATGTAGAAGTTAAACCGCATTAGCCATTCAAAAAAAAGCATGGCTGTCATCCAAGTCTTGCCGTTGTTATAGTAGTCGAACCCCAGTTGGTGCCCGTATTTCTTTTTAAACGAACGAGGCCTCTCTGCTTTCCCGATGACCATTAAAGGAAACCGCTCAGAACCATCAGCATTCGCGCACGCGAGATATGTTAATCGCGTTTTATCTTTTTTACGACCACTCAGAGCACCACTCAGAGCACGCTCGGCGATGGTGCGGTCAGGTGCCATTCGATAAAAAAGCCCGAATTCATCAGCGTTCCATATGTCTCCGAAGGCGTAGTTTTTCAGTTTTTTCTGAAGTGCGGGCAGATGCTGTTGTACTGCCTCCATGTCTGCGTCCCCTGATTCCCCAAAGGACTTGTATGACCTCAGATTCCAACGCTTTTTAAACTTTTGAAGCCACCCTTTGGAAAAATTGAGAGTAGTCTGCTGACCAGGAGGAAGGTTTTTGTTGAGCTGTGATTGAATGCGCTCCGCTTGCGTAGTTATATGATGACCTGTGATGTTTACCCTATTTGCAAATTGGGCAGAGACCCAAGTTGCGACTGCGCGTTCGAGATGTGGGCTGGTAACTGACGCGGAGCGCTTGAACTTTTTTGTAGAGATATCGGGACGAAATCCATACTTTCCGTTGATGATGCGGGACATGACAGCCTGAGCAGGAGGTTTGGAAAGGGAAAACTGTACTGAGGCCCACTTCGCAAGGGCGCTTTGTGACGTCTGCTCCTTGCTCTTTTTGCGCCGTTGGAACTCTGCACATATTTGTTGCTTTTGGGCGAGGTTAAGCTCAGAGCGCTTCATCGACGATTGTCGCTTGACGGGGGCAGATGGCTACGGTGCTGACAACACGCAATGTTTGCGATCAGAGGAGATTTATTAGGGGAGGACCAACAGGAGTATATGCTAGAAAGATGTTTTTGTCGAGAATGATGATAATTGCGAAGCCTCGCCCTGAGGGTCTCTCAGACGGGGATTGGAATTTATTGAGCAGATTGTGAACGGATTGATCAAGAATGAACGGTTGTGGGGTAATATGTGCCTTGGTCGCTCAAAAGTAACCATAAAATACGTTTTAAGTAGGAGGGGTCTGTATGATATGCTTATTTCACATTGAACCCGATATCCAATTGAGGAATATTCCACAGACATTGTTTTTTGGTAAAAATTTGTAAGCTACGGAGTACGTCGCTCGACTTTTTATCCGTTTACGGAGGATATCCATATGGAGAATGATCCTTATCGGGAGGGTTCACTGTAAATCGAAAAGGCTTACAGTCACTGAGTTTCGTGTGAGCAGGCAGGTGGTGTCAGCAGGCCCTGCGGTGCACGCGGGGCCCCCTGTAAAAGCCCTGGGCATGCCGTGCCACGTGTGCGGTGTCCTCCTTTTCTCCGGTAGCATCATCATGTCCCTTTTGGATGCCCCCAATCGCCATTCCTCTCACCCATTGTCCCTGCGCGCGTAGCCCTCTTGAAGAGAATCTCCCACCGCCCGCACAGCCCCGCCATGCCTCCGCCGCCCGCCGCCTTCCTTCTGCCCGCCCTTCTCGCGCG
>NW_005179163.1:56760-76590 GCF_000350225.1 Chondrus crispus
CATCGTCGTCGCGCAGACGAAGACGGCAGCCGCGGGCGTGTCGCTGGCGCACGCGCCGATGACGTTCCGCCCGTCGCCGCTGGGCGCGGCCGCGTACGCGCACGCGCTCCGCATCACGCCGGCGCTCAACCGCCTGGTCGCGAGCGTCGCCGACGACTACGCCTACCTGCGCGCCACGCTGGCCGAGACCGCCCGCGCGGACCCCGGCTTCACCGGCAGGCTGCTCGCCATGCTCGGCAAGGGCCGCGAGAAGGAGAGCGTCGACTTGGCCATCTCCCGCTTCGACTACTTTGAGAACGCCGAGAAGGACGACAGGGGCGCAGGCAGCTTGCGCATGGTCGAGATCAACGTCATCGCGTCGTCGTTCGCGTGCTTGTCGGCCCGCACTTCGGCCATGCACAGGCACTTGGCGACCCACCCGGCCGTGGGGGGAGGCGTGGTCGGGAACCTGCCGGAGAACGCCGCGGATCAGGGACTGGCAAGGGGGATTGCTAAGGCACGAGGGGAGTATCAGAGGCTGCATGGGGGGGAGGCGAGTGTCACTGTTATGATCGTTCAGCCGGGGGAAAGGAATTCCTACGACCAGGATTTGTTGAGGTTTGAGCTCTGGGACGCCCATAGTGTCGAGATGATCCGCCTGAGTTTTGCCGCCGTGGCCGAGGTGGGAAGAGTCGATGGAGAGGGACGTCTGTGGGTGAGTTTGGAGGGGCGCGAAGCGGAGGTCAGCGTTGTGTATTATCGCGCGGGGTACGCCCCAGATGACTACCCGACTGACCTGGAGTGGACGGCGCGGGAGATGATGGAGGGCAGCTTGGCGGCCAAGTGCCCGAGTGTGGCCATGCACCTGGTCGGCACGAAGAAAGTGCAGCAGGTGCTGGACCGCCCGGGCGAGGTGGAGCGGTTTGTCGGGAAGAAGGAGGCCGCAGAGATCCGGAAGACGTTTGCGGGGCAGTGGTCGCTGGCCGAGAGCGAGGGCGGGGACAAAGTCGCCAAGATGGCCGTGGAGAATCCGGCCGACTATGTGCTCAAGCCGCAGAGGGAGGGCGGCGGGAATAACCTGTACGGGGAAGAGATGAGGGACGCGCTGCTGAAGATGACTCCGGGGGAGAGGGCCGCGTATGTACTCATGGAAAGGATACGCCCAGTGGTGGTGAAGAACGTGCTCGTTAGGGAGGGCGCGTTTGAGGAGACGGACATCGTCTCCGAGTTTGGCGTGTACGGCGTTGGCGTCGCGGTTAAGGGGGAGCTGGTGGAGAATTTTGCGGCGGGAACTTTGCTTAGGAGTAAGGCCGCTACTCAGGATGACGGTGGGGTCGCGGCGGGCGTTGCGGTATTGGATAGCCCTGTTCTGGTGGACTAGGATTTCGGCAGCGGTCTGTTTCGTTTTGCAACCTTTAACGCGGCTACGAGATGGAGTAAACGTATGTCCCGGGTGCGCGTTCAACGTCATGATGTAGTAGGACTTGTAGTGCGGAACCCTGTACAAGCGGTGTAGTAGACGGTGCCAGAGAGGTCAAGACTAGATTGCGCACAGGATTAGCGCTATTCCCTAAAAGTCGTCGTCGTCATCGTCGTCATCGTCATCGTAGAGTGGTCTCCTCCGCATGATCGTCACCTTGTTCTTGCTTTGTTCCTTCTCTGTCACGTTTCTCAGCAAATCCTTAAACTGCTCCTCAGATATTTTGCCCGGCAGCTGGCCCGACTGCGCTGCGCTGAGGATGTAGTTTTCCACCTGCTCTGCGCGCTCGGGCTTTACGAGTCGAATGTTAGACAACTTTTCGCGCGCTTCATTGCTCAGGATTTGCTTCAGCATGATCCGTCGCTGCTCTTGCATGACTCTGAATGGTAGCGTGAAGGCGTTGTAGCGGTTAGTACGAGCGGAGGTTTTGAAACGAATACCAAGTAGACTATGCGGCAAGTTGACTCACTCTTGCTTCTTGCGCTGCTGCTCAACTTGCTCTGCTGATGGTCCAGATTGCCCGGGCATTCCGCCTCCCTGCATCTGGGCCATGCGCTGGGCGCGCCACTGTGCAAGCGCAGGATCATCCGCCATTTCTTTTGTGTTTGGGTAGCGGTTTGAAAGGTTGTACTCTTCCTAGACGTTCGAAGGGCTTACCCTGACAAGTTTGGTGGAGTGCGTGTGGGGGCCATGGTAAGTGACCAACTGCTTGTACGTGTCTCCACTCCAATACAAAGGCGGGCTTTCATCAAGATCCTGCACCCAACGCCACGTTCACACGTGGTATTCTGTACACGTGTGTCATTTTTATTGGGCTAAAATATTCCATGGATATATATACCATAAAATTTCACTTGTTCGACACAACAAGGTGCAGCACAGCGCTCAATGCGTCTTTGGCCGAGTGGTTAAGGCGGCAGACTCAAGGATATCTTGTGCGTTCTGCTTCACGTTTGAGACTGAAGTTTGACGAATGAGCATGGGTTCGAACCCCATAGGACGCATCATCTACACCTCCTTGCGATGTGCAAGCCTGTTATTTTTTTCCCTTGACCTTCTAGGACTGAAAGAAGTTCTGTCCACGGGTGCATCCCCAACTTGACAAACATGCCTTTCGCAGCCATCATCGCCCGCAGATAGACAATGATGCTGCGAAGCCGCCGCTAGATACAACAGTGCTTACCATCGAGGTTGTCTTTTGCAGAGGTGAAGCACTTCTCCAAGAGTAGCATATAAAGTTGCACAAAAAAATGAGTTTCGCAGTTATTGGCTCCCATGACTTTTTTATTCATGAACAAAACAGTCCCACTATGACGACGAATCTGCCTTGACTGAACCGTCTTTCAACGATTCAATCTGCGTGGTATCGGTAACAATACCCTCCCCCTTTGAATCCGACAGCAAGCCTCTCAAACTCTCCACAAACTCCTTTGCCTCCGGCCCAAGCGCATCCCCCAAGGTGTCAGCGTTTTGCAACATTTCATCAATGTCTACACCGAGTTCCTTGCACATCTTCCGCAGCTCGAGCACGTCATCATCTGAAACGCCCTGCTCCTGCAAAAGCTGCTGCAGCGAGTACATCGCTCGCATCACAGCAACCTCAGACATGATAGAATCGGCGCTACCACCGTCTAAAAAGTCGCCGAAGCTCTGTTTCAGCTTCTCCAACGCATCGCGAGAACCCGGGTCTAAACTGCCGTCAGCCATCGCGGCGCTCACGGCCACCTGAAACATTCCCTTCGCAATCTCCGTGTTAATCGTCTCCGCCCTCGCGTCGGTCACAGCCAGCAAGGTTTGCATGTCGACTAAACTCTGCAAATCATCCTTGACACGTTCCTCACTCGACAAACAAAACACGGCATACCGTCTGTACAACTCCTCGCGCGTCTTCTCTTCCCCCGCATGTTCTCCGACATACCGCAGGGCTGCGTCGGGTCCAAGTGCCTTTGCGGCTCCCATGGTGACGGCCAGTTGGTGGAGGTAGCGCAGGCTTTCCCGATCGTCCGAATCCAGATTGATGGCGGCTCTATCGATCTGGGCCGATACCACACTCGAGACGTAAGTATCGAACAGCTTCGCGCCTTCGCTCTCGGAAAGCCCCGCTGTGGCGCGAGCGGCGTTCAACGAGGACTTTGCGGCTTCCTTTGCGGCATCGTCGCCAGCCTCGACCTGTTTCAAGCACTCGGCGATAGTGGACTCCATTGGCGACGCCGGCTGCACCTGTGAGATTTCGGCCTTTGCCGCGTCCGGAGCCTCTGCCGGAGGCATCTGGGTGTTAGCCGCATCTTTGGGGTTCGCAGAGCCGCCCGCACGGAATAGATCGAGGCGGACTTTGGATTCGATGTCATCGTCCTTCTCCTGGGTGGAATCGGCGCGAAACTTGTAGCGCTTTGACGAAGTTTCCAAGATCTGCTTTGCTGTATTGGCGGAATCGAGGAGCGAGTCCTTCTCCCCGCCCGCTGCGGTTGAATTTGCATCTAAGTCAAGCTGGGAGGAGAAGGAGGAGAGCTGCGTCTGGAAGTCGCGCAGCTCGCGCTCCTGGGCGCGGCGGAGGACGCTGCGGACGCCCCAGACGGCCAGGGCGATGACTGCGACGGCGGGGACGGCGCGCTTGGCGACGAAGACGACGCGCAGGAGGAGGGGGTTTGCAGAGCGGCCGCGATCCGTGGCGGCTTCCTGCGAGGGGAGCGTGAAGTTGGGGACCTGGTCGGTCATTGTGATGTTGGAGTGCTTGCGCGCGGCCAGAGAGGGGAGGGGAAGTGCAACGGCGGCAAGCGCGATGGCGGAGACGGAGAGACGGGAGAGAAGGGAGGGTGGGGAAGGGTCAGGGTGGGAGCTGGCCGTGGCGAAGAAAACCGGTCGGCGCAGGGAGGGGGTGTGGGGGGCACGGAGGGAGCGGGCCGGCAGGGGGGCAGCGGGGAGGAAAGCTGACGGAAGCATTTTGGGATGAGACGATGGGGGGAGGGACGATGGGGGGAGGGGAGTGTTAGCGTTGCAAGAAGGAGCAGGGGATAGAGAGAGGCGGTTACGTCGGTTTGTGCGGTGTCCGACGTCGGGGGGGGGGAGGGTTTGAAGAGCGTTGTTGACACGGTCAACATGAAGACAACAGCAGTGCGTCAGTGCCTGTAGGCACACAGATCCAGATCTACAAGTACAGTACCCTTGGGTATGGTACAGCCTATTGAGATCGAAAGCGTCAAGGGGGGCTGGTGTAATGCAAGTCAAGGAGACCCCATTACACAAGGCAACCAGGTGTAATTCGGGCCGTCTGACAGCACTTGTACAGTGTTGCGCTGGGACGCGTGGTCATGAGTAATTTGATTGGATGACCGGGCTGGTGGACGGCACAGCCAACGGGGGCACGACAAGTCTTGGCAGCGCGGGATCTCAGTGGCGTGTGGCGAGGAGAAAAATACAGTATTGCAGAAATTTATCAGACGGGTTCAGATTTCGTTTCACCGCCCGAATCGGACGCCGCGCGGGTCGCCTCCCTCCCTGCGACACCGACGCACACTGCCGACCGCACGCCCTGTCCCCGCAACCGAAACGAAACGAAACCACACGCACCCGTTTGTCGCCCACCTCACCCCCTCAATATCATCTATTTTCACATCCACGTCAACACCCTTCCCTACCAAAACCCGAACCTCCCCCCTCAGCACCCCTGTCCCCACCCCCGCCCACCCACCACCCCCTTCTATCCATCATGGGAGACGTTCCAGACCAGTCTGACCTCAAAGCCGCCGTTGCCGACATCCTGCGCACAAATGACCTGGAGAAGATTACCATGCGTATGGTCATGACGATGCTGTGCACCAAATTTTCCGTGGAAGCCGAGCAATTGGCTCCGCACAAGCGCTTTGTCCGTGAAACAATCAACAAGTATCTAGAGGATTTGGAGCGCGCGGCCTCTGCCCCGGCCCCGCGCAAGCGGAAGAGCGCCGAAGCGCTGGATCCCAAACTGCTCAAGCCCGTTCGACTCACCGGTATTGAGCGCGCTGTTGTCCTTGCGGAGCCGCTGGCCACCTTTCTGGGCGACACCGTAATACCTAGATCTCATATTCCGAAGCGCGTCTCAGAGTATGTTAAAAAACATGACCTGCAGGACCCGAATGATCGGAGAAGTATTTTATGCGATGACGCACTGAAGACTGCTTTGAAGGTCGATACTTTCACTTTTTTTTCCCTCGCTAAGATCATTTCGGGGCTCGTACACAAACCAGATGACTGCAGCCAGGAGCTTAAGGACCTAGCCAAAGAAGTGGAGGAGAAGTACTTGATTGAAAAGCAACGGAAGAGGGACGAGAATATTGCGAACGGCGTTTTTCAGGAGAAGAAGTCGTCCAAGAAGGCAAAAGTGTCAAAAGCAAAAAGTAGCAGTAGTGCACCGAGAAAGCCGTCGGGCCTTCTCAAACCGATGCAATTGTCGGAGGAGCTCTTCGCCGTTTGCGGCGAAGCGCAGCTACCGAGGACAGAGGTCGTCAAGAAGATTTGGGTTTACATTAGGGAGAACCAACTCAAGGATCCGAATAACGGAAATAGGATACTCTGTGATGCAAAGTTGCAAGCTGTGTTTGACGGTAACAGCACTGTTACCAATATGGGTATGAACAAATATCTTAGTGCCCACTTGTCCCAAATTGAATAGGACCTGGGATATGGGGCTGTGTTCGCTGATGGTGCTTGTTCCACAGAAGTTGTGTAAATGCTGAGTTGGTAGGTCCAGCGCCATCGTGTGTATAGACAAGAAAGCTGGTTGCGGACCTCGAAGCGCCATGTTGGTAGGCCCGCGAATGACTTGATTTGCCAGACGTGTCTACAAGCAGCGGTGGGTGTAGTCGAAGGTAATTCACACTACTGAAGAAAGCACTGGCATAGAAGGCGGCAGAAGGGTACCTATCTCTGAGGGATGTAATATTATCATGAAGTTTTTAATGACGTACAAACTGGTTTGTGTTCGAAGGTCAAGACAGAACGAAGAGAAACAAAGTGATCCCGTTTGTGTGCACGCTGCTTGGTCGGAGTGCTGGTGTTTTGATCAGGTTTAATGGGACATTTGCCCAGCTTCTTTGCGGGGTTTGAATCTACTGTATATATATATGTATGTAGTTGGGCGAGTCGTCGAGTATTTTTTCTATACGGCGGCAAGGGTTGTGGCAGTGGGAGTGGTCGGGCTGTTGCTGGAGAGAAATTATAAATTGAATTTTGGTTGGCTTTTACGCCAGGCATTCAAAGCCCAGCGACAAGTGATTCGCTGCTACAGAGTAAAGTCTCGATAAGCTGCGTACCTGATATGATGAACTGTCTCGGTACAGTGAACCGAAGGACTATGAGGGAGGCGCCACCCCGCTTTTTTGGCCCAGAATCGACGTTTTCGTATTTCTAACGTGAACTAGACTCTATAGAATGAACTACGCGATACCATGAACATACAAAAACATGAAAACCCCAGAGTTCACTTTATCGAGGCCGAAATGCGCACTAGAAACGAACCATGAACGACTACAGAAGCCATCCATACGATTTTGCCTCAGATTCGAACCCTGAAGCCTCCTTACGCGGCTTTGTTCCTCATACAGAAGTGACTTGATGCTCGAAGGCAGCCCCGATTGAACTAGATTCGCGTCCGTCATAATACAACTGAGTTCGTTAGATAGAGCTTCTAATGTTCCGCGATACCGAGCAAGCGACGGTTTGCGTCCTGTCCGGTCTTTCGCTGGCACAGTAGAGCGATCGTCCTCACTATCTGAATCACCGTTAAATTGATCTTGCTCAATGCCAGTAAATGCCGCAAAATCCCCTAATCCAAGATCAATGGCTTGACCGAGAGCTGACTCTTCTGATATAGACTCTGGATGTGGCAGAATTAAAAGAAAAGGAAGGCTGGATCACAATGTGAAGTGGTCCAGATATGGAATTGCGCCCGTCGACGTTGCCCGTCGACGTTGCCCGTCGATGGACAGAGTCAAGGAAAGTGAGTTTGTGTTCCTGTGACCGTATCATCGGCATTGGTGGAGACGCTCTAAGAGCGTCTCCACCGGTGTGGTCCAAATGGTCCAAATCATACTCCGTAAAATACCCCGTAAAACGGGTACACGTGTACACGAGCAGTTCCGCCGCCGTGAACTGCCTCGGTAAGGCGAACTCAATGGGCTGCTCGGAAGCGCCACATTTCGGTTCACGATATCGAGACTTTACTCTGTACACCCGGGGACGGTATTTAGTGTCACTGATACCTTTTCCGTGATGGAAATATCGACCCCTAAACATATATTAATGTCAGTGATACTATTTCCGTACTTACACTATTTCAGTGAAAACGCTATTACTGTCACTGATATTGTCAAACGTAACAATGAATAGTGTAAGTTAGATCCCATTAGAGCCTACAGCATTTCTTTTCGTCCTACCAAAACCTCACATGCCTGCCTCTAATCACAAGTCCTGACGCTGGCCCCCCCTCCTCTTTCCTTATCGCAGATGCCCCTTGTTACAACTCTGCATCGCCCAACCTTTTCCTATACACCAGACCAAAGACCGACCAGTTGACCTGTTCTTGGTACAAAACGCTTTTCAGTAATGAATGCCTGCGTATCTCCACTCCCGCGCACAAATTAGTGCTCCCGAAACGAACCGAACGAATCGCATACCACTACCATCCCTCCGGACCGGCAGTGAGATGGGTCCGGCTCAAAGGAAGGATTGTTCTATGTCTGGATTGATCCGTCGTCGTCCCGGGCTCTGACATGAATTAGTGTCAGTGACACTATTTACGTGGTGACACTAATTTAGCGCTGACACTAAATACCGTCCCCGGTGTACTCGTCTTGCGCTGCCTTTTGAGCCACAACTTCAACACACAATCCGTTCGCTCCTAACCTTTCTCGTTCTAGTCCCTGCTAGTCCAACCCTCACTACCTCCACCATCTCATCCAACTGCCATGCTCGCATTACGCTTCAACACTCACGGCCCTACCCAATGACCGCCTTCACTTCGGCCCCGCGGTGGCCCGTCCGCGCCCCATTGCAAACGGCTCGACATCTCCTCTCCCGCCGTCATTGTCCGCTTGCTGTTGGCCAGCGTATCGCCGATACCAGCTCCACCGAGCCTTTGCATCCCGTGTTAGACATTCTCAAGCGTCGTTTAGAACGCCCCTCAAAGCCTGGCCAACGGAAAGACGACCGCAAAGTCGCCCTGTGCATCGAGGGCGGCGGCATGCGAGGCGCCGTCTCAGCCGGTATGGTTGCCGCTATCAAATACTGCGGATTGGAGAATGCCTTTGACGTCGTCTACGGATCCAGCGCGGGCGCCATCGTCGGCGCATACTTTGTGTCAAGGCAGCTTCCCGTCTACGGCGCACAGATTTACTATGACATTATCTGCTCAATCCCGGAGAACGGCCAGCGCTTCATCGACCTATGGGCCCTCCGCCACCACCCCTACTTCCGTCGCAAGCGCCGAGGGAGCAAGGAGTTTTACGGAAAGGGAACCCGCCCCGTACTGCTGCTTGACCGCCTTATCGACCATGTCATGCGCACAGAGCGTCCCTTGAATTGGGATCAGTTTTGGAAGTACCACTCCCAGATGCCGCTCAAGCCCGTCGCCAGCTCGCTTTCGGCTATGCGTTCGCAAACGCTTGACGACTTTACCTCGCTTGATGAGTTTCTGGAGCGGCTTCGTGCCAGCGCACGCGTGCCCGGCATTGCTGGGAATCCTGTCGAGATCAACGGTGACTTTTACGCAGATGGACTGCTCTTCGAACCGATTCCTTACCGATCGGCAATGCGGGATGGCTGCACAGACATCCTTGTTCTCCGCACCAAACCGGAATCGGCCGCCCGCAAGGGTACCAAGCCCGGCATTTACGAAAAGCACATTGCGAGTCCATACTTCGACCTCTTCCATGTGTTTTCACCTCGAGCAAAGGTATCTGACTACCTAGACACTGGTTCACATTTGAACATATACAACGAAGACATGCAAATACTGAAACTTGAGAACAAGGTGCCCTATTCAAGCTCTGACGCAGCAATATTCTCCATAGCACCACCAGCAGACGGGCCAGGCGTGGGACAATTAGAATCTCGCGCTAAGGTTGTATACGAGGGTGTACGCAACGGTTTCACGGCAGCGTACGACACCCTCAGTCCTTTCGCGGATGGCTGTCTGGATAGCGTACCAATGGCTACAGTTACATCTGCGAAGGGTAAGGAGTTGGAGCAAAAAATGACTGCGGGCCGGCGGGCAGCAAAATGGGTCTTTTCGGATTCAGAGTTGGAGGATGTAGAGAAGCGACACAAGGAAGCGAAACGAATTCGCGACCAAGTCCGACGTCAAAAAAGAAATCGTACGACCCCAGCTGCCCCCGAGTCACGAAGAGAAAGAATTAAAAGAGTGCTAAAACGGAGGCGTATCTTGAGAGCCAAGCACAGGGCGCGGGCGAATGCAGCGGCCTTTGCAACTATTGAAGAACGCTTCTTCGTCGGGTGAGAATGCGTTAGTTGCTCCTGGCTTTTACAACAATATAGAATGGAGGACTTGAGTTGAGATGTATCATTCTAACCCGAGCTTGGTAGTACCATATGTAGCTGCTAACTTTTGAAGAGCTGACGTCCTGTATAACAGTAAACTACTTCTCCCACTAGATCGTGACGCTAGACGCTCTGCATATTAGTAGTATCCTTCTGATATCCATTCTACCATCGATCACATCCCCCAGAGGTTGAAGCGTTACATGTTGCAGCCTCTCTGCCAATAGAGATCGCAAATTGTCATTTCGTGCTTGTTAAGCAATACCCTCGGCTTGTTCCGGGTAAGAATCGGCTTCCTACTCGACATAAAGTCTCTACATATTTCGTCACAGTTCTGGCTGTAGACCGAATCAGGCAAGTCAACCCGGTCTGCGAGACTTCTGGAAAACTCAACCACAAAGGATTCTGTTCTACACTTTCTCGCGCATAGTGCCCTTTGTGATGGCCGCACGGATCTTTCCAAATCAACGTGAACCACCACTGTGTAGAAGCATGATGAAGTTTCTGCCTTATGCAACAATTGCGTTTGATTTTCGCAAACCCAAGCTAAGGCTCACAAGAGTGGACAGAGGCTACGGGATGAGCAATATCTGCAGAATTCTGACGCAGCCTTCTCTTCGTGTAGCCCTCATTCAATTAGAATACCTTCTCAATCTGACAAAGGATAAGATCATACGACGCCGAAGTAAGTCGCTTGTTGGACCTCGCGTAGCAAGTGAATAAAAGCTCGAGCTAGTTTTCCTCTACGCACGGATTGCATTTCCAAAGCAAGAGCAACGGTCCGGTATAGAAGTCGAAGTTGACTTCCAATATATCATATGACAATCCTTCAAGTTTACAGCTTCCAAAACTCCATAACCAGTACCACATCTTGGTGTGCGCACATTTCCTGGAGAAACATCGCGCTGCACATTTCTCGTGAAGTACTTCAAATTCCATCCAGGAGCTATTCAGGGAATCCTCGGTACAGTCAACAAAAGTCCTTTGCTAATAGCAGTCTTGTCATCATTGGAAACAATCAGAAGCTTTTTAAACTTTTGAAACTGATATCAAACCTCAGCCTTTCTATTGCAAATGCGAGGATGGAGATAAAAATGGTCCTAAGTTGCAGTCTTTGTGGTAAAATAGTCATGGCCCAATAGAGGCAAGTAAATTGGCGTCAATTCGAATCCATACCCTCACAATTTTCCCCTTTTGCCTAACAGGAACACTCCTCTGTCTTGGAAGTACCACTTGCGCTCTCCATCGCATGCGTTCCCTAGAAATATTCAGTGTCACTTGAGTGACAATTGTCTGGTGCTCGGACGAGATTGCCGTCCAACTGTAGAGCTTCTATAGCATAACATCGCCAGTAGCATCTCTGATTCTTTTTGCAGCCCCGTATCAACAGATAATTGTGGCATCTGGTAGAACTAACATCTTCATTTCACTTCGCTCAACTTTGCGCTTATCAAGGCAAGTGTTGTAATGAACGTCATCATCCCCATGGCTGGTCTTGGTTCTCGTTTTTCAAACTGTGGGTATACGGTCCCAAAACCTTTAATCTGTATTGCAGGTATTCCCATGGTTGTGCAGCTCCTTTCGAACCTCAAGCTTCACTCCGAGGATGCAGTGTATATCGGGCTTCAAAGAGCTGTTGAGCGAGAGCATCAGGTCCTTGCAACCATTAAGGCCTACCTTCAGAAAACTGGAATTTCATTGTTTCCAGTATACTTTGACAGCCCCACCCGCGGAGCCGCAGAAACTCTTCACAAAATTATAGGCCATCTTAATGCTCGACACAGGCAGAGGAGAACCGTATCACTAGACTGTGACACTATCTATTTCTATGATATCCTATCAGAAATACGAAACATACCAGCCGACTCTGGCAGTCTATGTTTCTTTGAAGACGAAGGAGAGGAATCGATATTTTCGTATGTTCGCTTCGATGAGGCATCAAAAGCAGTGACTGAGATCCAAGAGAAGGTGAAGATTTCTTCGCACGCAAACACAGGAGCGTATGGCTTTCGAAACGCGGTTGAACTGTCCAAACACCTAGGCAAAGTACTTGCTAAACCGGTACCAGAGATTGGGGAGTTCCACACCTCTACAGTAATAGCTGAGATGATCCGAGAAGGATTGAGGTTCCAAGCTGTTCCAGTACCGATAGAGGATTTTGCTTGCGTTGGGACTCCAAAGCAACTCAGAGCTTTTCTGGAGAGCCCAATACGGACAAAAAGCATACAGAAAGGACATAAGATACTTTTCGATCTGAGTTCAATCTCAAACCTTCCCAGGAATGTGCCGTTATTGGAGGACGTAATGTCAGTGTGCCTCCCCGACCAGTTTCTCCAATTTATTCTAAAGATGAAAAAAGATGGACTTGAAGTAGAACTAAGCGTGAACGAAGACTTGTCTTCGTTCGAGAAGTTGTCTTCATGTGAAGATGCTCCAGGAGAGTCTGAATTCATTTTCTCGACATGGATTTCAAGGAGAAGGGCGTCCGCGAAGGGGTCCCTCTTTCCCGTCAACGACAGCTTCGAAAAGATAGTTGGGTGGGTGTGATTTCATGTTTTTGCGTTGCATTAGAAGTAGCACCGCACCACGAAGAGCAACCCATGTGTAAAATGATACGCACTTTGTTTCATGAATTACTATTACCACAAATCTTCTACAGTTCTCAAACATAAGAATGAAACAAAGAACTTGGGTTTCCCCTTTCCTTTTAAGCAGCTAGAGTGGAAGCGTTTGGAATGACTCATACTACACATACTGTAGTACGGAAGGCCTGTTTTTTTTTCAATGCATGGATTTGAATTGCTCCGAAGAAGATAACACGAAAGTGATCGCCAGCGAAGAAGAAGCACGCTGGAGTAAAATGCAGTATAATGGCCTGGGGAGGACATGCTTTCCTGGAGTTGTGCCGCCATAATTAACTGCAACTAAATAGAAAAAATTTAGGCACAATGAACACTGGATGCACAGAGGGTTGACCTTCTATGTTGAGTCCGCAATCCGCAATGTCATCGTTTCCTTTAAGAACTTTTATCCAGAGACCTGGTGTCGGTGGTCTGGCAGGAAAGGGGACCGGAGAGCCTGGCAAGGAGAATGTCAAAAATTTGCAAAAAATGCCCAGTTTTTCATATATAGTTTCATTTTCCATTGCTCCAGTTGGTGATGTGGGGGCTTCGTACGCCTTGTCGAAAGGGCGTTGATCCTTTCCGCTCCAGTTCAGCAACACTCACCTGCGTTTTTTTTTACTCCCCACACCTGGTACCTTTCTCAATCGCTTGCTGACACAGTTGCTCGGAGCAAAAGTCACTCACATCCGTGGGTTTTCAACTCGCCAGAAGCCACCCGCAGATAATTTCGCGTTTTTGCGTGGAGCCCGTCAGAGAAGGCCGGCCTCTCTGTTTCGAGGGTTAAGAAAGGCCGCATCATGACTGATGGTAATGAATCAGATAATGAGGATCATCTGCTGTATGGAAATCCGACGCCCGCGGAAACGGACGGGGATCAGGCGTCGGAAAGCCCTCCGGATGCGCTCAAGGCGGAACCTGTTTCAGCTTCACAGGGTGACGTCAAAAGCGTGACACCACATGTGAAGGATGCGGAACAGCAAAAAATGACGGATGCAGTCGTGAGCACTGCAGAGAGGAGCAGTGAGGGAGGAAAAGGCAAGTTAAACGCGAATCAATCGAAAATCCTGCCATCTCATGTGCCCAGCGCTAACCCTCAGGCAGAAGTAGGAGAGAACAAGGACAAAGAAGCTAAAAGCGCCGCAAATGCAAAAGGTGCTACCACCGGAGAGGACCTCTCCGCAGGGGCAAAAAATGGGCCCATGAGAGATGCCTCCGCGAAGCAAAATGTGGATGAGGAACGCAACGGGTCATCGGACGAATCTGGAAGCGAGGAAGGCGAGTCAGAGGACGACGATGACGATTTTGACGTAGTTCTGGATTGTGAGGACGTCGACACTGTGCAGCGACCGGGAGGCCCATCATTTGGGGGTTCAATAGGAAAAGTGCGGCTCCCATCCAACAAATGGCAGAGACCTGGATATGTGCCGCCAGAACGTGTCATGGGTAATACTATGCAAAGTGGTGGGAGGGCGGGTGGAATGTTGTCCATGCTTCCGACCCCAACGATGCAGATCGGCGTTTCTCAGAAGAGTGTTTACGATATGGAAATAGGGAAGCAGACGGAGAAGCCCTGGCTTGAGAGAGGGGCAGATTTGTCTGATTACTTTAACTACGGGTTCAACGAAGAATCGTGGAAGATGTACTGCGAACGGCAAATGCAAATGAGGCTGGAGGATAGCATGCTTGCGAAAATCAAGACTGTAGATGGTAACAAGAGCGTCAGCGCAGCGGCAGGCCAGCGATTGCCTCAATTGGGACAGAAAATTACCCTTCCTCAACAAAATGGAGTGGCACGAACGGCCGGCATGCTTGCCGCCGCTGTCCGAGCGGGGGTACAGGCTAAGGTAGCGAAGCCAGCAGTTGCGGCAGCCCCATCGGCTGGACAAGGAGTTCCACCTCCACCGCCTGGTATGGGGATGCCACCCGGTCCTCTTCCTGGTATGCCGGGGATGATGAAGATGGGGGATATGCCGATGCCTCCAAACATGCCGCCGTTTCCTTTTCAACCAGGTATGCTAAACGGAAAAGGAGGAGCGTTTCAGCATCCTTTTCCTTTCCCACATATGCCAGGTGCACAACGGCAAGGGGATGGGAAGAATCCGACTCCGCCTATGTTCCCAGTGCTTCCTGGCATGCCCGGTATGCCACCAGGTATGCCGCCGGGTATGCCCATGCCCCCTGGAGGGTTACCTCCAGGGATGGGCAGAGGTGGGAGCCATGGACGAGGGTTTCCAGGACAGAAACAAACGCCTCAAAACGTTCAACAGGACAATGCTCAGAGTCGTGGTATCAAGAGACCCGCTGGTGACCATTCGTCTCGCTTCGGTTCGGGAAGCGGTGGAAAGCCTTCTGTCCACCCATCTCGTCAGGGGTTGGTGCATGGGAATCAGCCGCGGCAACATCGTCAAGGTGGAATGCAAGGAGGCTCACAGGACGACGATCGTCGGAGATGGAGTAATAATAGAGGGGGTGGTGACAGAAGGCAAGGATACGACAGGTCTGGGGGTGATCGGGGCGGGCATTCGGGAGGGCAAAGTCATGGAAATGAGCAAAGGGGCAGATCTGGTTATGAAGATCGGTATGCAGATCGAGGTCATGATCGAAGGAGGTCCGGAACTTGGAGTGAAAAAAGGGAGGATGGCCAGGAGAGACGTCGTGGTGCGGGAGGATACGAAAACCAGCGGTACTCTGACCCTCGAAGAGATTACGATCGAGACCGAGACCGCGACCGTGACCACTACAGGAAAAGAACTGGGAGTGGGCGAGACTACGATGAAGATCGCAAGAGGACGCGCCGCTAAAAGTCAAGAGAGTACTGCTGATGGGCTTAGGTGCATAAAACACTCACATATGCTAACAGAGTATAATATTGAAACCGCTTGCGCTTTTTGTAACTGCTCGCGATGAGTCTGGCTTTGACTGTATTCCTGCGGACTCGTCCGTACCCGGTGATGACCTATGCTTACAAATCCTCCCCCTAGCCTTTGTGAAATCTACTCTTTGACGGCATCCCCTGACGGTCATCCTGATGTGCCGTCTCTCCACCAGTGACCTCAATTTCTTCGTTACGGCAGCGAAGGAAGGCATCAGCGCGCTACATTGATAAGATGGGGAGGATTTGAGAGTGCAGTGTAAATAGTTCTGGGTCTAGTCGGTTTTGTATTTCCTAGACTGCAGTCCCAAAGTTCCCTTTTATGTTGGATCTCTAAATACAGTAGCATTTCATAATTCGCGCATTCCGTTCTGGTCGCTGTCCTTGTCGTATTTGGGCAAGGCATACTGGGCATCGTTGATGCAGCGGGCAGTGGAGGTGGCATTCCTTACCATGCGATTGTGAGAGACAAGGCAGATGTCGCAATGACAATGCCAACGCAAACGCGCTTGGGCACTAACGAGTAAACGAGCAACACCTTGGAGTACGGAGAAGATTTACAGTTTCGAAACGCAGATGAGCAGCAGCTCGGCCGGCACGTCCACCCTGCTACCGCTATGGCGAGCCTGCAATGAGGCGAAAGACGGCAAAGATGAGAGCCAGAAAGACAAAGAGCCATGCAATCAAGCTGACAAGGCTCTCGCCCTCCTCTTCCCTTTTCCTCCCCCTTCTATTGCTAACGTTTCCATTCTGGTCGGTGAACATCGCTCTGGGCTGCATGGCGCGGGGCATGGCGGGCGCGTCGCGAATGAATTCAGGGAAGAGCTCGCGGAAGACGCGGTCAGCACGATTGAAATGGTGCGAGGCGCGTGCAAGGCTGCGCTTCTCCGCGGCCGAGGTCTGGATGGACCCGACCGTGTCCTCCGAGCCCATCATGAAGGAAAGCAGGCCCGTCAAGACTGCAGACACTGACCACAGAGGGTTCCACGTCTCCGGGTGAAAGTCGGACATGGACAGACATAGCTTCTGGTTGCATTTGAAGCGGCCCTGCGGTGTGCACATGTACACGGCTGGAATCGCATAGACGCACACATACGTAGTGGAGTAGTGCAGAAAAGTTAGCTTTCCTTTTGCATGCGAAACGAAACCAGTACGGAGGCCATGAAAGTGGCGGAAAACAACCTACCTGGTGGTTTGAAAGGGTACTCCTCCGGAAACTGCAGCCTCCCCATAAAAATGCCGCCCTCATACGGGGAGTCACTGGGCCCCTCGAGCACGAAGTACCACCTAAGAATATTCGAAGGGAGCGGGCGAGCAGTAATATGCGGAGAGGGCTCCCTTGAGATGTTTCTCATTTCCTTCCGCAAGCGATGCTGTACAACAAACGGGGCACATACAACAGTCAAGGTCAAGTTAGCCACTGTGGCGATGACTCTCACAAAGGCAAAGAACGCGGCGAGTACGCACCGTGCAAGTTTTCGAGGCCATGGGTGCGCGGCGGGTGCGCGGCGGGTGCGCCGCGGACGGGGAGCGAAGCTCCGAGCGGGTGATGGATGGGGTTCGGCGGACCGAGGGGAGGGGGAGGGAGGCAGGTGGAGTGTGGCGGAGGGGGGCCGGGTGAATATTATTGTGCCGTTTGGGACGTGTACCAAGGCTACTGTGTGGATTGGAGGAAAATAGGGCGAGTTAAAAATATGAGGCGGGGGAGGGGGGAGGGCCAGCACTGCGTGGCTATTGTGCTTGCTGTGATTTTTTATGAGGCGCTCTACGATAGTGTGCAGTCCTGGTGCCGTCATGGCGAAACAGGGGCAGAGGGGGGGCAATGTAAAATAACACGCTCAGCTCCATAGGTTAATTCTTCTTTGACGTCAATGCCAAACCGCTGGGCCTCGTCAAGTTGCGCGCAGGATGACAAGGAAGTCTACCGGTTGCGTAGGTGAGCTGCTGCAGTGCGACACAAAAACAAAACTGCAATGCCCCCCATCTTCGCTGCGCTACTTGCTTCATTCCCATATGCTCATGACGCCCGTGATGAAACCAACTGCACGGGCACCCCAATGACGGCCGACCAAACAACGACACGCACAGCGTTGTAGACGGAAGAAGACGAGAACAAAAAATTAATCACATGGCGTACACAGCCCCATTTTCTTCCCTAGCTACCACGCCCAATCCAAAACGCAAGCTCTATTCCAGTTCTGTCAAGTAGTCCTTCGTATCCGCCGGGGTGAGGGTCCTAAAGACCTTATCCTCGCCGATAATGCCAATCTCAATATTACTCTCCGTGACCTGGCCCTCAAAGCCTTCCTTGAGGGTGAGAATGGCG
The DNA here is from genome assembly GCF_000350225.1 of Chondrus crispus. Lineage (NCBI taxonomy): Eukaryota > Rhodophyta > Florideophyceae > Gigartinales > Gigartinaceae > Chondrus > Chondrus crispus. The sequence goes on from NW_005179163.1 coordinate 74,574, forward strand.
GTATGAATGGCGTCCTCCAATTCGATATCGTCCGAGTATCTCTTTTCCAAAAACGTCTTAGCATTGACCATATTCTTGCCGATAGCGCTGGCCTTCCACGCATAGTAGCTGCCACTGGGGTCGATCTGGCACAGCTGCGGCCCCTCGTCGTCAAAGCCAGCGACGAGCAGCGACACGCCGAACGGGCGCACGCCGCCGCTCTGCGTGAACTCCTGCATGACCGAGGCGACTTCGCGCACCAGCTGCCCCACAGGGATCACCTCCTTGTATATCCGGGCGTACGCTTGCGCCGCCTTTCGCGCCTTCTTCACCAGCACCCGCGAGTCCGGGCCCATGCCCGCGTACACCAGGCCGATGGACTCGGTGATCATGGACACTTTCTGCACGCTGTCTTCCGCCATGAGCGCGGAGGGCAGGCGCTTTTCGGTGGCGAGGACGATGCCGTTTTTGGCTGCGCGGTTCAAGCATTGCCGTGGTGGTGGGCGAGTGGAAGGAGGGTGTTAGTGCTCGGGGATGAAGGATCGAGATGGACAGATGGGATGGGACGCGGGATAATTGAGGGTGGCTTACCTTTGATGCCGAGGGCGGTGGCCCCAGCGGTGACTGCGTTGAGTGCATACTCAATCTGGACGAGGCGGCCACTTGGGCTGAAGGTGGTAAGGGAGAAGGAGTAGTCGGATTCACCCATCTCGAGTAGTTAGAGAGGGCGGGCAAGGAGATCGCCGACTTTTGTGAACAAAGGGGTTGGTGTAGAGGGGAACCCTGCTCTAAATTGATGGTCTCGGGTTTTTGTAGAAGGACACTGTTCTAAATTGATGCCCTTTGTTTGGCGCAATGCGCACTGCGTCAAGCAAGGTATGCTATGGTATGGTATCAAACTCGACGCTGGAACCACGTTCCAAAAAAGCCGTTGTATACACGGACTACACGTGTAGCGAGTCGTGATTCAAGATGCAGGCAACTACTCTATCGCCGTCGTAATTAATTTTAGGCGGACGTGTTTACACTGTATTCTGTCGACCCCGGCAGACTGCTGACCACTGTAAACAAGAAATCTGTGCTACAATGCCACATGTACACGTGGCATTTGAAAAAATATTACACTGTAATGCGGTTGCATGACGGAGAGAAGATTGAGACTCTTGTCGAAAATTGCGCTGTCAGCTGCATGGCTGGCGCCTTCCACTAGTGTACGACATTGCTTCCATGGACTATCGACGTGGCGCATTACAGAGAAAGCAAGTGGGGGGGGGGATGCTCGCGCGTTGCTGGATTGGTGCCGGCAGCGGCTGTTGTAAGGCGCGCCGGCGGGTACAATTTCTCCCGCACGGCGGTGTCAGCGGGATGCAGTGTTGCGCACAGGGCAGTGTCGCTTTCAAAAAGCCAAATTCGACGCCCTGTATGGCGCCCGAAAAAGCTTCCACGGCTCGAAAGGGCACGCCCTTTGCCGCCGTCGGCGACCGCCGTGCACATCCGCGCCCGTGCGCACCCCCTCGAGATACCAACGGCTCCGAGATTATGCTGCACGCAACGCTGCACGCAACGCTGCACGCAACGTCCACACGGGGCCACATTTTTCGTTTCTGCCTGTTTCCACCCTGTTGGCTCCAACCCCGCTGCATTCTCGCCCCCGTCGCCCAGAGCTACTGGTCCTTCGTTTTCCAGGCCCCGTCGTCGTAAATACGCAAGCTGCGATAAACATCAAGCTCGTCTTCAAGCGATTTTCGAAAAAAATAGTTAGAATGTATTGTAGTAATGTAGCAAAAAGTGACAGGCGCCGACCAAAATAAGCACTCTAATCTACCGTCATCACGCTGCAGCTCTCCTCCCCTGTTGTCTCATCTGGGCAGCCAAAGCGATCAGTCCGACAACTCTCTCCTCCTCCTCCTCCCTTGCCTTTTCGGCGACCTGTCTCAGCAGATCGCCAGTAGAAACATGGACGCCATGCAACTCATCGGCCAACTTGAGTCCGTGTGTGCCCTTCCCACATCCGGGCGGGCCGGCGACGACGACCTTC